>NC_051157.2:144624637-144656624 GCF_013339745.2 Dermacentor silvarum
CAAACGCGCCTTCTTCCGACGCGCGAAAGGCCGTGGCGGGGGGGGGGAAGGAGGCGACGTTTTAGCTGCGGCACCAAGTGCCTATTTATATCAGAGGCTCCGGCAACAGTCACCAACGCCGCACGCATTTGTGCGAACGCGGGCAAACGCCGACGGCGTCGACAACAGTTTCTGCGTGTTGCCGGTGCTGCTGCATGTCCAACTTTATACAGCTGATAAAGCTACTATCATTACTCCGTAAAGCTCTCTACAAATTTGCTATCGCAATTCATGTTTCGCCTTTCAGGTGAAACTGCGACAACTTTTTTTATGTGACTTCTACAACCTGTGCTGCCGCCCTTTAATTCCGTGTTCCATCTGTTGCACATTGAGGTAGCATAAACATTTGCAACGCTAACGCGTTGCACTCCCAGAACTGCATTACTTTTCTGGCAGTCATCGCTAAAAGAAGCGGTGGCGCCATAGCAGCTGATCAACAAACAGCGAAGTAATCATAGCGATTTATTGATTTAGGTGCTCCAGTGTCTCCATTTCAAGCTTGCGTCCGTTTCGTTTCTTATACTTCTTCCATGTCAACTCTTGCCTGTCGTTTTTGCTGAGCAACAACCACTGACCATTTTCACGAGCTTGTAAAAACGAAAATAACGATAAAAATTACTACTTCTACTACAGCTACTACTATTACATTATTATTAAATAATTATTATAGAGGAATACAACAACAATGAAAGCTTTACGTGAGATCCAACGCAGTGTTTTGGCATAAGTGATGCGAATGTTCCATTGCGATTACAGAAAAGTTTTCATGCGTTAAATCGGTCGATTTGATGCAGATTGACAATGGAATCAACATTCTCTGGCTTACTTATCGTGATTATTATTTTTTTCATTTACCATAAACCACATCTCCACTATTAAATCTCTTAAGCAAACTTTAGTGGACCCCGTGTACCCCGTGTACACGGGGTCCACGTGTACAAGTGAGGGATAGTGCCCCTGTATACGCAGGGCCTCTCTTTTCCTCGCGCCACCGCACCGCCGTTGGCCGAGCGTCGTCACGCCGTGACAAGTGATTTAAGTCGTTCTACTTGGCACAGCATCTTAGCAAACATCTACAAGGATTCCACAGCTACCTTGGTTCTCCACAAGAAAAGTAGAAAGTTACCTATCAAGAAAGGGGTCAGGCAAGGAGACAGAATCTCTCCAATGCTATTCGCTGCATGCTTAGAAGTATTCAAGCTCTTAGACTGGGAAGGCTTAGGAGTGAGGATCAACGGCGAATATCTAAGCAACCTTCGGTTTGCAGATGACATTGTCCTATTCAGCAACAATGGAGACGAATTACAACAAATGATGAGGACCTTAATCGAGAAAGTGTAAGAATTGGGTTGAAGATGAATATGCAGAAGACAAAGATAATGTTCAATAGCCTGGCAAGGGAACAAGAATTCAGGATCGCCAGTCAGCCTCTAGAGTCTGTAAAGGAGTAAGTTTATCTAGGTCAATTACTCACAGGGGACCCTGATCACGAGAAAGAAATTTGCAGAAGAATAAAATGGGTTGGAGTGCATACGGCAGGCATTACCAATCCTGACTGGGAGCTTACTACTGTCGTTGAAAAGGAAAGTGTACAATCATTGCATTCTACCGGTGCTAACATATGGTGCAGAAACTTGGAGGTTAACAAAGAAGCTCGAGAACAAGTAAGGACCGCACAAAGAGCGATGGAACGAAAAATCTTAGGACTAACGTTAAGAGACAGGAAGAGAGCGGTGTGGATCAGAGAACAAACGGGGATAGCGGATATTCTAGTTGACCTTAAGCGGAAGAATGGAGCTGGGCAGGCCATGTAATGCGTAGGATGGATAACCGTGGACCATTAGGGTTACAGAATGGATACCAAGAGATGGGAAGCGCAGTCGAGGTCGGCAGAAACCAGATGGGATGATGAAGTTAGGAAATTTGCAGGCGCAAGTTGGAATACGCTAGCGCAAGACAGGGGTAATTAGAGATCGGAGGGAGAGGCCTTCGTCCTGCAGTGGACATAAAATATAGGCCGATGATGATGATGATGACTCGGCACAGAGCAGAGAACATGGCGGAAACAACGCCGGTATACCACTTGATTCAGCTCTTGTGCCATCCGTATCGGCAAAGGGGCGTTCCCACCATGGCGTCAGGAAGCACATCTGGCCGCTTAGGCCGGAGCAGTGGTCTCACTCCTATCGCGTGCAATCGATTAGTACACACGCTCACCCTCGCCGATGCGCAAGAACTATCTGTAGCAACTTTGAGCATGACGGGACGCCGCGTACCGGGGCTGCGCAAATCCCAATGAAAATGCGAAAGCTGCTTACTCTGTGTCGTGCAGACGGACCGCTGTCGTCTACAGTAGTCATTAATGCGAAAGCACTACATAAGCCGTGAGGTAGAAAAGCCGGCGTCGTCCACAACGAGTGGTGTCAAAGTCAGTGTGACGTCATCAGCGTCTTGAATGAAATCAGTAGTAATAGAGACGATAGGAAATGGTATGACAACGTTAATTAGTAGTAATTATGGGTAGTTATTGTGAATTAAGGTGAATTACAGTGAAGTGAACTAAAGTTACAAGTTAGAGTAGGGTGACTTAAGGCAGAGTCAAGTGAATTAAGGTGAAGTAAACTAAATTACAATCAATTACCGCAGTAGCGGATGTCCCAGATTGCTGGACTTGTGATACTGACGCCTAGCTTGAACGAAAAAAAAAGCAGCGTGACATTACCGACTGCGTTTTCTCGTGCGATTTCGACACCTATGAAAGCGAGATTGTTCTAGCTCGCTCGTATTGGACACCGGGTACACGAAACTTCCGACAGTAATTACAGCAGAATCTTTACTGTTCGCAATTTTCTTACATTTGCGAACAGTTCTGCATACGCTCGTGAATCAGTTATTAAAGAAGTCTCATTTCTATCTCAGTAACCCCGCAGCCCACAGATTTCACGAAATTTGGTTGCCACAAGTCGTTCGAAACGATTCCGCAAAGGTTGGAGGCTTGCTAAACTGGGGGCTTTAAAAGTATTCACAAGTTGTTTTTACGGTTTATTTTGACGCAGTGCGTAAATAGAAGGTGATGATCAGGTGCGTACGATAAAAAAGGAATTGGCACGTATATAACACCAACTCACCAAAGCAATGTAACTTCGAATACGTATAATGCGAAGCTGCCCATATGCATTCTCGCAATAAACAAAAAAAGCACGTTGGGGGTATTTAGCACATAAATGTATGCGCCGTGTTGTGTGTGCATGGTTTGATATAGCTCTTTGTTTTCGTAAATGCGTCTGGTAAACAGACGCATTTTAGGTAAACATTTTATTCCGAGAAACAATCAGCAGTAGTAAATACTGATTAGGATTGTGTTTAAACTTGTTGTATACCTTTCGTTTTCCTCGTCTGAGCAACGTACATTCTACTAATAATTATGGGTACTGCATATCTTACGTAGATATCTTACGTACGAACAGCCATGTGAGAATGCGCTCAGAACAGGTCGCGTATCAAGCAAGCGCTTCAACGTGTCGCATGCAATACGAATGAAGCGGCCGGTCGCGCTTCGCTCTCTAATGGCGGCCGAGAGGGAGGGGCAAGGAGGAAACGGCGCGGAGAGGAGTTTGCGCTACCTTTGAAAAACGCAGGTACCTTAAAGCGCAACACAAGGTAAATATACCTCGTAGCGAAGCTTCCATAGAAGCCCATACGTTCAAAACATGGCGCCTAATTGGTGGTTCATGGAGCTTAGCGCCATCTGTGTGAGGAGGGAACACTTCCGGCGGAGGGAAAAATAATTTGACGTCATATCTGTTAAAAACAGAAGTGACGTCATTTTGTTTTCATAGGCGCGAAACTTGTTTTCGGAGGCTTGCCATTCGAGCTGTATATTCAAATGCCCGCCATTCGACTTGATGGGCGTTCCGAGCTTTCACCGCGGAAAGCGATGCAGGAAAACGTCAGGCGTACAGGTTTCGAAATCGCATCGCTACACAGAACATACTTTCTTTAGAGGCCGACGAACACTTTGGGCGTAGATTGCGTAGAGTGCTCGTCCTTTCGTCGGACGCCAAGCTCGTCGGCCGGCGCTGTCGCACAAAAACTAAAGTATACAAGTATCTGACGGTCGCAACTCACTGCTTTTGACAGCACAGGTTAAGAAAAAATAAAACTACCCGCGTCACCTAATTCAGACAAGCGTCGACATGCCAAAGAACACAACATGTGAGGCAGGCGTATTGTAACAAGTGAACTTTAAAAGCGCGCCTTTCCACGCACTCCAAGAGCTGCATTGCATTGCAACTGATAGCGGCGTCAACGCCCGGCGCTATCGATGGGCATTCTCATGGTGGGCGCTGAAAAAAGGTGTGTGTTGATAATGGTCAAGTAAAATAGAAATGTATCTTCTTTTCTCGCCATGCGTATATAAAATAGATTAGGAATTTTATTTTCGTTAATTTAATATAACTGCGTCTCGCGTTAATTAAAACCGTTTTTTTTCTTTCCCAGTGTTTATTCCCTCCAAACATAGTCGCGCTTCAATCGCTGCTCCCCTAACCACCCTTGCTGATGTTGGTGACAATTGGTTCTGAACCGCTTTTCGCCCGAAGCTTCGCGACCTATGCGCACAACATATTCAATCGATGTACTCCAATAACGCTAGGTACAATACGTACTACACGGACGCAGCTGCGTATGCAGAGGCTACCGGGCAGCGCTACCAAGGAGGTACGCCCTGGCAGTCGTGAACGCGATCAGCCAGCAGCAAATTACCGCGTCGACCACGGCGGGCTCCCCCACCTCAGCCGAAATGTTAGCAGTGGCGATCGCGCTCGCTCACGCGGAGCGTTCGGAAAGGGACTCAGTCGTGGTCACTGACTCACGGGAGACATGTTGCATGTTTCTTAAGGGGCACGTGACTGCGGCTAGCCTCGCGATAATCCCCAAATCGTTCAACCACCGCCATCGCCTACTCTGGTGCCCGGGACATTCGGGGTACAGGGGAACGAACAGGCTAACGCTTTAGCTCGAGCGTCTACTAACCGAGCGATGGCGTCCTCTTCGAACCCCAACCCCTCACACTATCCCTCACAAAATCCCACCAATTTAAATGCAAAAGACATCCTTGCTCATCAGCGCGGAGTCCGCCGAAAATACCCGCCGCCTCACCCACAACTTAGCGGGGAAGAGGCCGCCGATTGGCGCAAAATACAGACCGGGGTATTCCCCCATCTAAAACTGCTAAATGCCATGTATCCCACCCGCTATAGGGCCACATGCCCTTGGTGCGGTGGCATACCTACACTAATACATGTTACCTGGAGTGTAGTAAGCACCCTCATAGGCCCACTAATAATATCTCAATGGAGCAGTGGGAGGCACAGCTCGCCCGTCCTGACTTGGCAGGACAAAAGTCCTTAATTAGCCAGGTCAGGCAGGCGGCAGAGGCCAGTGGGGCCCTGGACTGAGGGGCTCCGACCACCGCTATACTTAAAATATTTTCCAGCCAAATAAAGTTTCTATATATATATATATATATATATATATATATATATATATATATATATGGATCGACCTTGGCAACACTTCGCCGCGCCGCCTAGCAACGAGTTGTCAAAACTCCAAAGCTGATCCGCTCGCCATCTAGTTGCGAGTAGTCAAGGCAGCAAACTGAGCAGTGGTAACAACTTTGAGACGTATCGGATGCTGTTAGCAAGTTCAGAACAATTGAAGAACGTAAACAATATTAAGAAAATAAATTGGGCAGCAATAATTTTAAGATTTCTTGCCCCAGTCAGACCACTGATTACAGGCAGAGTTACGCCTTCGCTGTGCATGTTGAGTTTGCTTAACATAATCTACAGCGAAAACAACGCTGTTTTATCGTCCGTAGGCCGATACCAAAGCAAGAATACTGGTAGCGAAAACCCGCAGCACCATTTATTTGTAAATCAGCTAGTCCTACAAGGCATCAGGACGAGACGAATTATGCGAAGTGGGCAGCCGTCAATTCCGAGGGTGCCGCCATCTTTGGAACGCTAAACAAACTTAGCGAGCGCTAAACAGACTTCGCCACCACTGCGGAACATTTGCTGCTTTGACAGTATCTATCTATCTATCTATCTATCTATCTATCTATCTATCTATCTATCTATCTATCTAGCCGCCTACGTCTTGGTGCTCTCATGGTCGTATCCTTAACTTGGTATTTACCAAAATTGGCATGATATGATAAGAGTGTGTGGTGAACATAAATGATTGGTCATAACATGAATAATATGACATGCGTGTCATGTAGGTGATGAAACCGCTCTCTACATCTTGATGCTCGCATGGTCGTTTCCTTAGCTTGGTAGGACCAAAATTGGCATAGTATGACAACAGTGTATGACAAACATAAATTATAGGTCATGACATGAATGCAATTTCATACGTATCATCTAGGTCATGAAACAGCCACCTAAAATTCCATATGACCCAGCGGAAAAACATTAACATTCAAAAACCACTGATATGGGTTCGGACATTGGTACATAGTGAAGGAAACACTAAAGGATGAGGGTAGAAGTCATAGTCATGAGCATGACCCGGCAAAAATGACAATTACTCAGCGAAAAAAGATTAACACTCCAAAACCCTGATATGGGTTCGGACGTGGGTACTAAGTGAAAGAAACGCTAAAGGATGGTGGTAGGAGCCATAGTCATGAGTATGACTCATCAAAAATGACAATGACTGAGCGAGAAAAAAGATGAACACTAAAAAACCAATGGAATGGGTTAGACTGTGGTAGTAAGTGAAGGGAAAGGCTAAAGGTTAATGGTTGCAGTCATAGTCATCACCATTAGTAAGAGGCTCCGGCCTTGGACGTAGCTAAAGGGACTCCTGAGGATTCGTGACATGCGTGTCATGTATGTCATGAAACAGCCGCCTACGTCTTGGTGTTCTCATGGTGGTTTCGTTAACTTGGTAGGCTCCCCGACCACTGCTTCGCATAAAATCGATTCCCACAGGGCGTGCGATCTGCCGGCTTTTTTGTACTTTGTCAGGTACCGGCCAATCGTGCAAGACTGTAGTCGACAGCAGAGGTGACATGGTACAACGATGATGGCATATTGCCAATACTTTCACTATGACCAACGCAGTCGGCAAAAACCCCCTCGATTCGCATTCTATCCGGTGTCTGCTCACAGTATGTCCGGTACCGCACTCCCACACTCCAGTACCGCCCAATTATCTAAGTAAGAGTATGGCCAGGAGCCAACAGATTTGACAATGGTATTATGACGATGATGTTACGACGACATTGCTTTATTATTTGGCAAGGGCTAATCGGCAAGAAAACAGCCAATAGCCAGCAGCAGCGGGAAATTCGAAGATGGACAGAGAAAAAATCTTTGTTGCAAAAATAGTTCATTACTCAGAAGGGATGAAAATATTTCGTCTAGCGAAGTACTGAAACTTATATCAGCTTGTGGTCTTTTCTGCTTGTGTAAAAAGACGGATTTTTCGTCAGGATGTTCCACATCCACCCACCATCGTTCTGAGTGGCGCTGGCTAATACTCCTAGGGCTAGATCATGTAAATATAAATACCTAAGTTAGTGGGCGAATTGATTGCCGTCGCCGTAGAACAAGTGGTAGAGTAGTGCACGCGCAATGCGGAAGTTGCGGGTTCGGCTCCCGCCGGCGACAAGTAATCTTTTCGCCCACTTTCATTTTCCTGATTACTTTTGCACCTTCTAATTTCAACCACACTAATTTCATCGATGGTTTCTTTGGCTTCATTGTCTGTTGCCTTTATATGGTCATGATTAACAAAATCGATCCCCTCGGTTCCCCTTCTGCTCTCATGCTTTTTGGTTAGTTTCTTTATGAATGTCACGCGATCGAAGAGGTCGCGAGTGCTTTGGAAAACTCCACAAGTACGCCGAATGTAGGCGATGTCTAAATTTTTGTTTAATTAGCAACTGTTGCACATCTTTATTTGTGTTCTGGAAATATGAAAAGCATCGCCTAAGCAAGTTCGATGGCACAAGAAATTTAGGTATCCTGGTGAGCCCAATTTGGCACCGGTGTTTGAGCGACGGAAATACAGAAACGAGCTCATACTTCCCAACAGCATTAACATAATTATTTTACCTTTACTTTGGCTGCCGGTATTCCGGATGTGTCTATAGATTATTCTAGTTACCAAGAAATCACAAGAGTCGCCTAAGTATCCTTAGGTAGTAATCTTTTTGAGCGTAAAATTGCGCTGTATTCACTTATAGTAAGCTGTGAAAAACATTGGGCACATAGTCACGCCAAATGAAAGGCTCATTCACACCGGCGACTTGAGGAGGTCGCGCGACCATTTGCGACTCGCGAACAAAAGCGACCGAAGGCGACTGATGTTCAGACCGGCAAGGCCGGCTGAGCGCGACCTGCAAGTCCCAATCCCGGACATTCTCGTTCTTCAGCGAGAATTCTAGGGATCTACGCAGTTAGCGCGCACTTCGCTGGCACTGTGTAAATTGTTTTCGCATTCTGGCAACGGCCATGGATTTTGATTCGAGCGATGGCTGGATTTTAATTCGAGCGAACAGGAAGACGTCGTCCCTGTGCTGATGTGCTCCGCCGGGGTGTCAGCTGTGGCAGTGCGGAAGCCTGCGAAGAAAATGCGACGCTCGTGGGTGAGCCCGTGCCTCCGCTCGCGTAAAGTGACCGGCGACGCAAGCCGCCTCCTGCCCGAACTTTGTGCGCATGACGAGTATTATCGAGAGCAAGTTGTAATTTCTAGTTCGCATTGCGTGTTATTCGGTGCGTAATATTAAAGCAAAGCTGTTCACCCGCTGTTCACCTTTGGGTGGCGTGCTCATCCAACGAACGGCAGCTGGAAAAAGGGTTTGTGTTGTGCTTTCTTTTCCTGCTCTTTAGCTTCCAGCGAATGCGACCGCGTACATTCGACACGTTGCTGCAACTGCTGCGTCCCAGAATCACAAGACAAGACACCAATTACCGGCCTGTAGCCTGCATATCGTGACGCGGACATTGCATTTGGCGTGGACGACGACACACATCACTTTCGGCGCGGCGCTGATTGGTTGAGCAGCTTTGCAACCACGGTCGCTCGACTGAAAAATCGAGCAGTGAGCGACTGGCCTAAAATGGTCGCTTTTCGAGAAAAGTGACCATTTGCGACCATTTGCGACTGGTCGCTTTGCGACCAACTTGGTCGCGTGACCACTGTGAGTCGCCGGTGTGAATGAGCCTTAGCTGTGAAGGCTGCGAATACTTGCCACAAGGAAGACGACTACCCAGGCAACCAACGTGTTCAATGCTACTGCATTGTGGTGGAGGTGAAAGAAGACTTATACGGGATAATAGGAAGGTGCGCAGATGATTGAGAATACACACACACACACACGCACACACACACACACACACACACACACATATATATATATATATATATATATATATATATATTTAGTGGTCTTACCCTTTTCAGGTCTTCGACCGTGGGCTTTCCGGAGTAATCAAAACCGGCGGTAACAAAACCGAGCAGCCAGAGGATAATGGCAAGACGCATTCTTGCAGCTAATTTTCAAGCCTGTAAACGTTGAGTGTGAGGCGGATGAAACAGGTCGTCGTACATCTATCTCTGTATATGCTGACAAGACTGGCTTTTCTCAACGGGCGTATTCATTTTTCGATTGCTCAATGATAAGGTCAATATATGCTAACGCGTCATTATAATGCGGTATGCTATATAATACACACGGAACTGCACGCAGCGTATTGCTCCCGGTATTAGTTATGGCAATATAAAATGACACACACACACACACACATATATATATATATATATATATATATATATATATACCACCGCTGGCATGTAGATATATTAAGAGACAGGAAAAGAGCGGTGTGGACCATATATATATATATATATATATATATATATATATATATATATGGTCCACACCGCTCTTTTCCTGTCTCTTAATATATCTACATGCCAGCGGTGGTGGTAGCTCTTTCATCTCCGGCAATCAGCTTCCGCTGATTGTCCATGGCCGAGCTGGTCAGCACCAGTTCTTATTGCTTGTAGGTATTTTTACGGGCAAACGCAAATGGCCAGGCGCACCGAGGGCCGGCGAGGGGTGGTGCGAAGCCGCGAAGGAGGAAGGCGCTGGAGGTGGAGAAAAGAGTCGCGCGCCGAGGAAAGTATGAGGGAGTGCGCTGAGCCCACTGTAAACCAACGTCACCTAGAGGTGTATGCCTGGGTTATCCGATTAAGGGCGCTTGTAGACCTCCACGTGATGTGGCATATTTCACGTTGAGATATATCGCATCGAGAGCTTAATTTTATTGCACCGCCCATCGACCGGCACTCTCTTCGGCATATTGTTTAGATTGGAAAGGGGCAGTTTCGTGACACTTCCATGTTTTCGATATGTTCGTATTTCGTTATCAACCGGGCCCCCGATCTGCTCACTCCTGCATCAGATAAAAATGCCGGGCTTTGCCAGTGGAAGTCACAGTCGCGTACCGTAAAGTACTTGGTACCAATTCGATAAATGGCGTCGAAATAAAAACAAACGGCTTCCAACGTTCTGCCGTGCTCTCTCCCTCTGCTTCCCTTCTTTCTTTTGCTGCAGTGTCCAAAGTTTTCTCTTCCTCTTCAGTGTTCCCTGGCTGCGGATGGATGGATGCGAGGAACGTTCCCTTTGGAACGGGGCAGTGAGTTGCGCCATGAAACTCTCATTATGTTGCCTAATGTCCTACCTATCATCGAAAAAACAGAAAAGAAAACAAGAAGTATTCCCATCACCAAACTTTCTGAACCCCTATTGGTACCTTGTGTTTGTACGCATCCATTGTTTGTAATTTCCTTACTTTTCCTCCACCAATATTTCAATCGCCTCTTACTAATCTCTATTGCGCACATGTTTACTTTCTCCAAGTTATCCCTGAACCCATGAGCTTCAAGATGCCAGAAGTGCCTAAATTCACCGATGGGCAGATATGTTCACATTCCAATAAAACATGCTCCATCGTTTACCTAGCTTTACCGGAGCAAACACATGCTTCTTGTTGTATCTCGCTTTATAAGTGCGTGTTTAAAGGCAGCCTGATCTCGCTTCGAGCTTCCCTTTGAGTTATCATAAATTGTTTCTTTCCTGATTTCGTTTCTTTTCCTTTTAAGTAATTACACATAGCAGGTTATTTTTTCCATTGGCGCCACACATGAGATTATCTTAGCCTCTGTGACATTCCACTTGACGTTCTTTGATAGCATGTTGCTCACCACACCGGTCGCATACTTGCTGGTAAGCTTCCTAGATCTTTTCCTTCACTGTGAATCAATGTTTTTCCTGTACAAATATGTGAACGCTCTCGCAGCCCACCTAATTTCTTTCATATTTCTCAGTCGTTCTTCATAACCAATTATACTCTGAGCTTCAAACCTTGTCCAGCCCATATTACCCGGCACAGCTTCATTTGTAGTCTTTCCGTGATTGTTCAGTGCGAGGCGTCCCACTGACCTTTGGTGCCATCGAGTCCTGGTTGTACCCCTGACTTCACGAAAACAAACGCATTTCCAAATGTAAGTCCTGGAACCATTACACCTTTGCACGTATCCCGGAGCACAACATACCTTTTGTATCCCCATAGTGCCCTTTTTCATTATTGTCTCATTTCTCTTCCCCTCTGCAGTTATTATTTGACATGCGGCCAATAAAATTGCGCGCCTCATAGCAGTCAAGGTACGAAATGATCATATTGACACGTATACATGTTTATCTTTCACCGGTGGCCGCTTTCCACCGGCTAACAAATGTTAAACGTTATCGCTCGGCGCAGGACGCGCCTGTATCGGAAGTTTCTAGAACGTTATCGATGCTTCTTTTCGTTCCCTGTTTTCACCGACGCTTATTTATCTGATTGTGTGACCGACGCGAATTGTCTAGAACTTTCTGGAAGACACGCGGGCATCGGGGATTAATCTGGAACCTTCAATGACTCAGGTATAAAAGCCGACGCGTCTCGCCGCTGATCAGATTTTCGACGGCTGCCGACTGTGTTCGCCGCTTTCGTTGTGCTTCGAGTGTAGTTTGCTTTTGTGGGCACAGGTTCGCTCAATAAACAACCAGTTTCGTCATACACAGTTTTACTACTGTTTACTTCAGCGTCACTACTACGTGATATCTGGTGGAGGTGCTAGGTACGTTCATGCAGCGAACGCCCCCGCAAAGCCGTGATCCAAGCCCGAAACCGGAGGACAGCGCCAACGTCGCCAAGGACCAGCGAGCTAGCCGTAAGCCGTAAGCAGCAAGTACTTCTGCCGGAGTACGGACTTCTTCCCGAGAAGACCACAGCGACCAAGAGGACAAAAGTCATGACCTCGGCAGCAGCTACATGACAGCCCCTGCGCCAACATCTGCAATCGTGATGCAACAACCCAGGCAGCCGCCGACTTTCCGTGGATCGCCATGTGAAGACCCCGAAAGCTGGCTGGAGGCATACGACCGGGTCGCTACGTTCAACAAGTGGGACTGCGACGACAAGCTGCGCCATGTTTACTTCTCGCTTGAAGACGGCGCCAGAACCTGGTTCGAGAATAGGGAGCGTGCACTAACAACCTGGGACCTGTTCCGAGCCGCATTCCTGGACACCTTCACGAGCGTCTTCCGTAAAGAAAGAGCTGCAGCCTTGTTGGAAAACCGTGTACAGCTCCCGAATGAGAGCATCGGTATGTACACTGAAGAAATGACTCGATTATTCCGGCACGCCGACCCCGCTATGCCAGAAGACAAGAAAGTTGGCTTGCTCATGCGGGGACTTAAGTAAGAGCTATTCGCCGGACTGGTGCGGAATGCACCAACGACAGTCCAATACTTTCTCTCGGAGGCTACGACGATCGAGAAAGCACTGGACATGCGCAACCGGCAATACAATCGCCGTTCGACGCCACAATACGCCGAAGTCCAAGGACTCTCCCACGACCTACGAGACACCATCAGGGCGATAGTACGCGAAGAGCTGCAGAAGTTGCTACCGTCGTCGCAGCCTCAAGTTGCTTCCATCGACGATATCGTGCGGGAGGAAATCCAGCAATCGTTAGGACTTCTCGAATCGCCGCAACCCGAGCCGGAAGCGATGACCTACGCCGCCGTCGCCCGTCGTCAAGGCACCCCTCCGCGGTCGCACCAGGGCCCCGTAACGCCGCAGTTCCGTCGTCCACCGCCGCCGCCGCCAGCACGCCTGCCCGTCGCCCAGCGCAGTTACCAAAGGAAGACGGAAATTTGGTGCGCTCCCGACCACCGCCCGCTCTGCTATCACTGCGGGGAAGCCGGCCATGTCTACCGCCGATGCCCATACCGCGAGATGGGCCTACGAGGGTTCGCCGTCAACGCACCGCTTCCAGTGCGGGGTGAACGACCGCGCGACATCGCCGACTACCTCGCCGGAGCCCAGTGGCAACCCCGACGACCCTCACGCTCACCGTCACCAGGCCGCTACATCTCGCCGCATCGCCGTCAGTGCACCGGTCCCACCCGGGGCCGATCTTCCAGCCCTTACCCGGGAAACTAAAGGCAGCAACCGATGGAGGTGCGGTTGCTGTACGACGCAATGCCGAAGATCTTGCGCCGCCGCCGCCGACGACGACGACGATTCGCGAATCATCACGACGAGATATCAGCACGCCGCCTAGCAACAGTCTTGACAGCACTTCGCCGCCGCAAGAAGACCGGCTGACGCGACGTAGCAGCAGCGGAGCAAACCGACGCAGCCGTGATCCGACGCCACGACTTAACCGTAATGCTAGACGACGGTCTACCGACTTAGACGTACTCATCGATGGTCATAACGTCACCGCTCTCGTCGATACTGGCGCCGACTATTCCGTCTTGAGTGGCGCGTTCGCCGCCAAGTTAAAGAAGGTGAAGACGGCCTGGCAAGGACCCGATATCCGGACAGCGGGAGGCCACCTAATAACGCCGGCTGGAATCTGCACAGCGCGAGTCACGGTAAACAACCGCACTTACCCGGCGAGCTTCGTAATCCTGCAGCACTGCTCCAGGGATGTCATCCTAGGCATGGACTTTCTAAACCAACACGGTGCAGTCATCGACGCCAGAACCTGGTTCGAGAATAGGGAGCGTGCACTAACAAGCGAGGCGTCCGTAGGCACGTCGATAACGGTCCACGTCGATAACGCTTTCAACGTACAACGCGATACCACGGGATACAAGCATAAGTTACCATGCCTTGAATGTGCTTGAAGAACAAGTCACCATTCCGCCTCGCTCCAGCGTAATGATTTCCGTCGGTACCGAAGTGCCTGCAGACATGGAGGGCATCATCGAGGGCGATCATCACTTACTGCTCGACCGTGAAATTTGCGTCGCTAGAGGCATAGCTGTGCTGAGTCCAGGGAAAGCAAGGGTGATGCTGACGAACTTCAGCCCCGAATACAAGCACATTAACAAAGGCACCACGGTCGCCTACATAGACGAAATAGTACAAGCCAGCAGTACTTTCGCCTTCACGGATTCCAGTGCACCTGCAACGACGACTATAATACCTGAACCAACTTTCGACGTCAATCAGAACCTTCCCAGGCATAAGAAAGAACAACTAAAAGCTCTGCTCCTGCAATACAAGGACTGCTTCTCGTCGTCGTCAAAAGTTCGACAAACGCCTGTCGCCAAGCACCGCATCATAACCGACGAAAATGTCCGCCCACTCCGTCAGAGCCCGTACCGAGTTTCGGCGCGCGAACGCGAAGCCATAAGGCAACAATATCAATACTTCTTTTTGGACGAGTTGGTACATCTTGAAAGCGCCTGTGTGTCCGTGTCTCCCTTCTTGTGGTCGTCTGTTTGCGCTGTTACCCAAAGTTATAAGGCAAAAAGTCGACTAAATGCTACGCGACGACATCATCCAGCCGTCCAAGAGTCCGTGGGCGTCCCCCGTGGTATTAGTGAAGAAGAAGGATGGAACCCTACGTTTCTGCGTCGATTATCGTGGCCTCAACAAGATAACGAAGAAGGACGTATACCCCCTCCCACGGATTGACGACGCCTTGGATCGACTCTACAACGCGAAGTATTTTTCGTCGATGGACCTCAAAACCGGCTACTGGCAAATCGAAGTCGACGAGAGGGACCGGGAGAAGACTGCCTTTATAACACCAGACGGACTGTTCGAGTTCAAGGTCATGCCGTTTGGTCTTTGCTCGGCACCTGCGGCTTTCCAACGCGTCATGGATACAGTACTGGCAGGCTTGAAGTGGCAGACTTGCCTCGTCTATTTGGACGACGTCGTTGTGTTTGCCTCAAGCTTCGAAGAACACCTGTGGCGCCTTGAAACAGTTCTTCAAGCAATCAAAACCTCAGGACTCACGTTAAAGCCAGAAAAGTGCCGCTTCGCATATGAGGAGCTGTTGTTCTTGGGCCACGTCATCAACAAGTCCGGAGTGCGCCCCGACCCTCAGAAAACTGCAGCCATCTCCAACTTTCCTCCGCCGGCCGACAAGAAAGCAGTGCGTAGATTTCTTGGACTGTGCGCCTATTACAGGCGATTCGTCAAGGACTTTTCACGGATCGCCGAGCCACTGACGTACCTCACGAAGGCCGACGTCGAGTTCAAGTGGGAGACGCCGCAAGTCGAAGCACTTGAAGAACTGAAGCGACGCCTGCAATCGCCGCCAATACTTGCGCATTTAGACGAAAACACCGATACCGAAGTCCACACCGACGCAAGCAGCGTAGGACTCGGTGCCGTTCTTGTGCAGAGGACTGACGGACTAGAAAGGGTTGTAAGTTACGCTAGCCGGTCGCTATCGAAGGCAGAAGCAAATTATTCCACAACAGAAAAGGAGTGTCTCGCCATCATCTGGGCTACATCAAAGTTTCGTCCCTACCTCTATGGCAGGCCCTTTAAAGTTGTGAGCGACCACCACGCCTTGTGTTGGCTAGCTAACTTGAAGGATCCTTCAGGTCGCCTCGCACGATGGAGTCTTAGACTTCAAGCATTTGACATCACCGTCGTTTACAAGTCCGGGCGAAAGCACTCTGACGCCGACTGCTTGTCTCGCGCCCCCGTAGAACCGCCGCCACAAGACGACCAGGATGACGACACTTTCTTGGGACCCATCAGTGCCGACGAATTCGCCGAACAACAGCGAGCCGACCCCGAACTAAGGAGCCTTGTAGACTACCTGGAAGGCAAGACCGTCATTGTGCCGAAGGTGTTCAGGCGAGGATTGGCGTCGTTTTTCTTGCAAAACGACATTCTCCTAAAGAAGAACTTCTCGCCCCTCCGAGCCAACTACCTCCTCGTGGTACCCTCAACATTGCGTCCAGAGGTTCTGCAAGCTCTCCATGACGACCCAATGGCTGGACACCTTGGTTTTTCCCGCACGCTCGCGAGGTTACAAGAAAAATACTACTGGCCTCGCCTCTCTGCCGACGTCGCCCATTACGTAAGGACATGCCGAGACTGTCAGCGACGCAAAACCCCGCCGACAAGGCCAGCCGGACTTTTACAGCCGATCGAGCCACCTTGCCGGCCGTTCCAGCAGATCGGGATGGACTTACTGGGGCCTTTTCCGACGTCGACGTCCGGGAATAAATGGATCGTCGTAGCTACGAACTACCTCACCCGCTACGCCGAAACAAAAGCCTTGCCCAAAGGCAGTGCCGCCGAGGTAGCCCGATTCTTCGTTGAGAACATCCTCCTGCGCCACGGTGCCCCTGAAGTCCTCATCACCGACAGAGGTACGGCCTTCACGGCTGAACTAACTCAAGCCATCCTGCGCTACAGCCAGACAAGCCATCGCCGGACCACCGCCTACCACCCGCAGACTAATGGCCTCACCGAGCGCCTAAATAAGACCATCGCCCACATGCTGGCAATGTACGTCGACGTCGAACACAAGACGTGGGATGCCATCCTTCCGTACGTGACCTTCGCAGACAACAGGGCAATGCAAGAAACGACGCACGTGGCGCCGTTCAACCTGGTCTACGGAAGGAAACCGGCAACGACGCTTGACGCCATGCTACCGGATGTCTCCGACGAAGAAAATCTCGACGTTGCCACTTATTTGCAGCGTGCCGAAGAAAGTCGACAGCTAGCCCGCCTGCGCATCAAGAACCAGCAGAGAACCGACAGCCGACACTACAATCTTCGACGACGCTACGTCGAGTACCAGCCCGGAGACCGTGTTTGGGTCTGGACTCCGATACGCCGACGAGGACTTAGCGAGAAACTCTTACGTCGCTATTTCGGACCATATAAGATCATCCGACGTATTGGCGCACTGGACTATGAGGTCGTGCCAGACGGTATTTCGCAATCACAGCGGCGCCGCGCACGACCTGAAGTCATCCACGTGGTGCGTCTTAAGCCTTTCTACGCCCGCTGACGAACTTAGGTTCGTTGTTGCTTTGTTATTTTTGGCCCTTTCTCTACGCGTGGTTTTGTTTTCGCTTTCGTGTTTGTAGCATGGAGACGATGCTTTTTAAGGGGAGGGTATTGACACGTATACATGTTCATCTTTCACCGGTGGCCGCTTTCCACCGGCTAACAAATGTTAAACGTTATCGCTCGGCGCAGGACGCGCCTGTATCGGAAGTTTCTAGAACGTTATCGATGCTTCTTTTCGTTCCCTGTTTTCACCGACGCTTATGTTATCTGATTGTGTGACCGACGCGAATTGTCTAGAACTTTCTGGAAGACACGCGGGCATCGGGGATTAATCTGGAACCTTCGATGACTCAGGTATAAAAGCCGACGCGTCTCGCCGCTGATCAGATTTTCGACGGCTGCCGACTGTGTTGGCCGCTTTCGTTGTGCTTCGAGTGTAGCTTGCTTTTGTGGGCACAGGTTCGCTCAATAAACAACCAGTTTCGTCATACAAAGTTTTACTACTGTTTACTTAGCGTCACTACTACGTGACAATATGCAAAACCTCGCGAGCAGCAAAACATGACTGAGGCACTTCGTCCTTTCTTGCTCGTTTCGACCCATGGAACTCTATGTTATCGCGGCGAGCTGTGCGCTTGCAGTTGCGACTAGAAAAAAGAAAGTGATCACGGATGCTATCACCAAACTTGCGAAATGCAAACAACAGAAACGAAATGATAGTATGGGCGTGACAAAAATATTTCCAACACGGCTATAGTTCCGACACGGCTATAGAAAAAAAAATTGTGGGGCCGCAGCATTCATATGGGGACGGATTACCAGCGAAGCTGTTTAGGCTGCATATATGGGCTGCATACATTTGAAATCGTGAATTTCTTTCGTACAGCACCACACTACGCCGACACCGAGCTTTGTTACCCGTTTCGCCCAATGAAACGCAACATTATCGCGCTCACTGTTCGCTTGCAAATGCGACTGGAAAAGCCGCGACTACGTAAGCTATCAATAAACAAGCAAAATGAAATCAATAAAAATTCGGCAGAGGCACTTAAGACTGCTTAGGTGTGGGATTGCGAAAATAATATAATCTTGCACATGTTAGTGGGCCCGATGGCTGCGACGTGACATGTGCGATCACGCACGAACTAGGCACACATTTAGTCAGCCAGAACTCTCGGGAAAGCGTGCTCATTTATCAACCCAGGAGCCCGGGTTCGATTCCCACCCAGGCCAAGTTTCCCACCCAGACCAAGTTGACTAAGTGTACTAAGTTTGCTTTTCAAAGCAATTTAATTTTTTTACAGGAACCTCCCTGAGAAATTTGACGTCCAGCCGAGCATTTCTTTACTTGTTTTACTCGTGGCGGCGTCGGCCATCCTTATCCACACGCCGTGATACGGACGTAAGCCAGCCAGAGTACCCTCTACCCTGCTCCCCCCCCCCACCTGGGAACACATGCGGGGGATCCATAGGGGTAGAGGTAAACAGCTTCACAGCAAAAAAGGGAAAAATTGAGCACGTTTAAGCTTCGCCTTTAATAGTGGAACGCGGTAGCGTTATCGGCACCCGCTCGCATCGCATTTTTTATTCAGTTGGTTTCACTGCAGCAGAGAACGTGGGAAAGCCAGCTTACAAAGACCAAGCTTTCACCGATCCCCTTCGGCTTTAGAAATGCGTTGCTCGGAAGAAGTTTTTCCAGGGGCAATATAAGTCGTCTCATATTAAAATGTGAAGGCCCTAATACATTTTTCTTTATTATTTTATTAATTGTTTGCTATTGCCCCTGCGCGCGCGCATGTCCAAATTTCATTAGGCAGGCCAAGTCCCAATTTGACCTGCCGAGGATGCGAACGCCATCTTGATGAGATTTTCGCAAGTAGCATACCCGAGCGCGCCGCTGTTGGTATGGTAGAAATGCTGCAAAAAGAGGTTTGTGTGTGAGTTTCCTCGTAACAGAATCATGTTGTAAAGTGACGTCAGTCACAATCAAACTGCCTCGCAAGCGCTGGCGGCGCGTGCGGTTTCTTCTATCGTTTCTCTTGCCCTCCCTCCCCCCTTTCATTTTCGTATATATACGTTCCCTGGCGGAAGCAATAAACATTCATGTTCCAACCTCCCAACTGAGTGCTGTCGTATTCGGCATACACGGCACGTGTGCCGCAACTATGCAACAGTTTTCTCGTGCATTCCAATAACAGTCCGCCGCCACCATGTATGTAGACTGTGGTTAACTCGTACATTACCATTGTTCTGACAGATTTCACTGTGAGAAATAGAATTTTTACAAGTGATGCTTACGACGCCTGTTACCGCACAAGACCAGTCTATCAACAATTTTGTTTTGAAGCTTCACATGGGAGCCCACATAACGCACGAACATGTTTCGCCCTATATGGTGTGGTGGGCTAGAACGTTTTCACCAATATAATTGACAAATTGTGTACGGATTTATGTGTCTTTGAGACCAGAGCGATATCATAGAGCGTACAATGTTGCATATTTGCTTGGGAAATGTTTTAGTAAGACTTGTTGTAGTTTTGTGCATGTATAAAAATAATTCCGCAACGCGCTACTTCCGTGCAATAGTTTTGCACCACGTGGAGGGCCTGCGCGATCGATGTCGTTCAGAATGATTTTCTCCTGTACTAACACCTTGCGCCACGCGGAGGGCCTGTGCGGTCAGGGTGGTTCGGGATGATTTTCTCTGCCACGGACGCCGACATGCACACCGACGCCGGATTTTGTGCGACACGGGGCCCTTAACGCTATTGCGTTAAAGAGAACAGCGTGACATCTGAGCAGAGTGGTGACTTTAGCCATACAAAAGCACCGGTCGGCGGCAAACCGATGCCTTGAAATCCAATCGAAATGTTTTGCGATGTAATGCTAGTTTGGTCAACAGAACAGAGGCCAGAGATTCTCATTAGTTAATTCACCTGCCACCATTACTTTGAACGGAAATAAAGAATTAAAAACGCGCTAATTTCCAACATATATTCTGTAGTTTAACTAATTTCGCAGCCTCACTGTGAGTAGTCGGAGATAAAATGTAGCACTCTGTTAGAGATATTATAAATTTAGGAATGTATTTGCACCTGCTCCTACGTATGCGCACAAGCCGAATGATCTGCTTCGATTGAAGGGTACAAAATCGCTCTTGCGTCGCTTTTAGTCACTTTTGCGCCATTAAACCCTACATAACTAACTAACCTTTTATTTCATAGCACTGACGTATATATAGAGGTGATAAGATTGCTTGTGGTGCCATCGAGAAACACAACGTTAAACTCAACAAAAAACGCTTGAGGTGTTGGCTTGACTCGAAGCCGCGTTTCGCCGAGAAGTGACCAAGCAATTACGCCCCCTTGACAAGCACTTGACAAAAGCGCATTGCGCAAAAGCACACGAGCACGCATGCGGAAGAGCTTTTGCTCCAACGCGCGCACACGCACACACACAATGTGTCACCGACCCCTCTCCATTCAGCCCCCCTGGCACAACGCTAAGAGGTACCTCAGGCGAGCAATGCCAGTCTAGACGCACTTGGAACCAGGCTTGCTTGCTAGAGAGCCCACGTACGCGTAGGCCATGAGCGGCAGCGTGTCCGGTATTCCTAGTTATTCTGTGGGAACCTGTGTGGCCAGAATTGTGTTGCCAAAATTGAAACGGACAAAACTATTGCACGTAAGTAGCGCGTTGCGGAAGAATTTCTAGACATGCGCAAAAATAAACAAACCTTATAAAAGCATTTACCAAGCAAATATGCAACATTGTACGCTCTGTGATATCGCTCTGGTCTCAAAGAAACATAAATCCGTACACAGCCTGTCTATTAAATAGGTGAAAAACTTCTATCCCACGACACCGTACAGGGTGAAACATGTTCCTGCGTTAAGTGGGCTCCCATGTGAAACTTGAAACGCATATTGCGGATAGACTGTTCTTGTGCGGTAACAGGCGTCGTAAGCATTACTTGTAAAATATAACATACTTTGATGATCAGGACAATAGTGCAAGCCGTAGCACAGGCAAGCGTAAGAAGAAAAAGATCGCGACCCTGTAAAAATTTAATATTTTCCTTGGAGCTTTCGCGATTATTTCCACAGCTGCGTTGTGTCTTTGTAATGCTCCAGGGGAACGGCCCAATTATGTTTTAAAAGGTAAGGCTTTCGATTGCATATCGACAAAAACCTCCCCCACAGCACCCAGTTCCCATGTCGGACTTCTCCACTTTTGTCCCAGTTATACTCGCATTCAATTTTTTTTACAAATCTTATTAGCTACTCGAACTGCTCGTGAACACTCTCTTCGTCTGTAAAGGAAATAGCGACGTCAACTACGTGCGCAAGTAATCTGATTTGTGCTTATACAGATGTAAAACCACGTATTTTACTTTATTTAAAGTAGACATAACAAAGATTCGATATACTTTGACAATGGCGACCACAAAATTATTTGCCTAGCAGATGAACGGGCGTCAACGATATTATTTACATTCCGAATAAAACAAAGACACACAGCTTCTATATTGTTTTGGTATGCGTTTTTTGTGGCTTCTAATTTAAATACCTGAGAGAACGTCTGGTTGCGACCGCCTGCTGAATTTTTGCGCCCGGTCGAACTAATACACATAGTGAGTCGGCTGTTATGCGCATCGCAGCACTGTAAGGCACTGCTTGGCACGCATGAACATGAACAATTCAGGTGCCTTGTTGCTAGGCGAGCAATACGCACTGTAACAATACCTTGTTGATCAGAGAGCAATAGACACTGTAACGTTGTATAGGTTTATGAGCGGGAAGTCAATTTACTGAATTGTCTATTACCTGTGCAATAAGAAAGTCGGAGTTTCGCCTGAAGGGGAAGCATGGATTGCGATAGCGCGTTAGTAGAGAGCTATACTAAGTAAGAATAGTAGCTTTATCGGCCCTGCAAACTTGGAAACAGCGCCTACTACCTGAATTAACAAGCGTTGTGTCAGCGAGCACGAGCAAACATGAACACTCACACTCGATGACCACGGGCACTCGCGGTCAGAACAGTGGTGTGAGCAAGCACGGGAGCAGCACCGAGCGAAGTGGCCGTCGTGCTGTCTATCGCTTCAACGGAAACGGACCGGCGAAAACACAGCGTGCACAAATGTATGAGACATCTGCAGACTGATGTCAAGATACGTCGCGCAGCCGCACAAAGTATGCAGTTGCTGCTGGAATAGAAGCCGCACCCCCTCCATTCCCCGTTGACTTAAGGCCGTTTCACATGGTGCGATTTCCGTCGCGTGCAACGAAAATCGCAGTCGCAGGGCCGATTCTGCAATTTTCGGCTACGACCAACTGGTAGGTCGCAGTGCCGCAACGTCACAGCGATCGCTGCGATTTTCCGTCGAAATTGCGCGGAGAGCTATTTGGCGGTCTGTTTTGGAAAGTGGCGTCGGTCGCTCAACGCAACGTTTATAGATACTTTTTTGTGTATAAAGGTTGGCTCAACAAGCCGCGAACAGCGCAACTAATTGCGTGGAGCCGTCGATTGCGCAATCGGTACGTACCATCAGCACCGACACGCGAACAGTGCAGATAAAAACCTGTAGATCAGATTCGGTTATGTGATTTATGCGTTTGTTTTCACGCTACGTTGCTAATCGCGCGACGCTTTTTTTTTTACGTTGGCTTCAGGTGCTAATAGTAAGTACTTTTGCGTGCTTTTCCGTTATTCGCACGCACTGCGAGGTGTGCCTCACGGGAAGACATGGACTTCGGATGTCTTCCCAATTTTCTGGTTACACAAGACGTAATGCGACGTATTTATTTTTTCAGGAAAAAATATATAACTTCATCTTCATTAAAGGAGCTTTTCTGTTTTTTAACTTTAATAATAAAATCGACTTTGGTCAAAATAAGAATAAAATTATTGTAAGTCATCGTTGAACTTTAATCACACACACACGCTCGCTATAATATGAGTGAGCTGTAACGTCATACAAAATTAAGGTCGAAATAATTTCTTGAAGAAAAATACAAAATTCATATGAAAGATCCACAAAACTACCGCGCGTACCTTTATCTTTTTTCTGCCTTTTTTTTCTCTTGAGCGCATGCGCGATACATTGCGAGCATGTCGTCATGCGCCAGCACAATAAAAATGGAAATGTGAGCATAAAACAGTGAAGCCTTGTTACAACACAACAGATAATTGACCTCGGGTTATTGACGTGCTCATGATTCACGTTTGAAAATCCACAGAAGTGGATAACATGGTCGACATTTTCATGACTCCCTTAAGAAAATATGAGGTGAGTTTCACATGAAGGGCTCATTAGTTTTGACATTACAGCCAAAGAGTCTGTGATGAGTTTCCTCGGAAATATTCTGATGCATTCGTAATGTCATTCTAAAACATATTGCCACCGTGGTTCTAATGCATACTTCATGAGTGTTTTTCATGTAAGCATGAAATGTCCTCTTAATGTCATGTCAGTGTCTTGTCTTACTAATGAACCTCTACTGAGCCTATGCATTAGATTGCTGGCAATTATAGCATTCCTATAACAAAATCAGCCACGTGTGGCAATGTTTTCTAATGTGTCCAGATGGAGGTCAGACCTTAGTTAACGATGTGACGAGTGTCTGACCGTCTTTGGTGCTTGACATATAATATATATATATATATATATATATATGTGTCAAACAAGGGTGCAGCACGTTTTCCAACATGTACCTGGGCCTGTACATATGCTGCACATTAGACATTTCTCGACAAAAAAAAGTTGTCCAAAACAGTGGTTTAGCATATACCGCACTTCCTTGAACGAAGAAAGAGGTTAAATGAAAGCAAAACATAGTATCTGTTAGGTTAATGATGTGGTATTTTCCTTTCATTTAATCACCCTGCTTCTCATTGAATAGATAAGGTTTTTGCGGTGGAGGATCGTCTTCTTGAAGAATTTGCAAAGTACCTTGCATGGTGACAGCACGCAAAATTAACAATACTTGGCAAGGAACCACAGAAATGCACACGGTATCACTTACTGCGGAAATATTGGGAGATGCTTTAGCTAGTTGTGCGAAAATTTTATGTTATGTCGGTTGACATAAAGTCGTTGAGGAACCACTGTGTAGCCTTTGGGTGGATCAGCAGCTACAGTATGCGCAAATTTCTCTTGGCTATGCAAACATACAACATAAATCAGCTGTGGTGTGTGTACCTGTTCTGAACAACTTCGGCTGTATCAGTTTCCTCTCGAGAAAGAGCAACAGTGTCTGTAGATTGCTAGCGGGAAGTGGAAATCCAATCTAACTATCTGATCACTTGGTGTGAGAACAAGTATAGGAGTTCTCGTGTACGGGCAACCCAATGCAACCCCGATACATTTAGGTGCCAGTCCTTATAGAATATTTGCATCAGCTACCGCCATTGTTCTCGTTCATTTCAACTCTGCTATGTAATGACCATGTTGGCCTCCTGTATGATGGCATATATCCCAGTCGAAAAATCCACCAGACCGTGTCTCGTGTGTTTAGTGTACCCGGCCTGGCGAGTTGTGGTGAGCCCGGTCTGGTGTGTTTGATGCGCTTGCCGTGGTATCCTTGGTGTCTTCGAGTGTGTTTGGCGTGCTCACCTGGTGCTGTCTGTATTCTGACGTTGTGTCTTTTCTTGGGCCCATGCTGGTGCCTATTCGTGTGTTTGCAAAGTTCTAACATGCATCAAAATCTATATATAAAGAATGTGTGGATCACAATACCCCAGTTCTAAGCTGGAGTATACACATTTACTATGGTGGCCGATCAGTTTACGTTTATTCTGTAAATGGCAAGTTGCTGTGCAATATGGGAGGCATAGAGCAGTGCAAATATTTTATTCAGGATTTTAAATGAATATTGATTTTCTATGAAAACATGAGCGTAACATAACTTAAGTGCACCAAATTTCCCTGCACACACACCACTTCCCTAGCAACCAAGTAATTTGCCGAGGCAAAATTGTAAGTATGAACTGCATAGCTTTTTATTTCTGACTAAATGCCATCTCAGCCTGATGCTATGAGACTCATTACATAAACCATAAATGCAAAAGCTGAAGTACACATTAGCATGCTTTACGAGAAGCCCAAGTTGCAGTTCGATGCTGACCGGAAGTGACATAAATGGTAAGAATGTGCCGACTAAAAAGATTTCGAGTTCATAGACACTGACTGACAAATAAGTGATAGAGTTGGTGCGTGTTCTTGTTTACCTTTTGAGTGCAAGACAACAAAGCACAGAAGGGAGACCAGAGTACCCATAGCCATCAACTTTTATTTTGATGGAACTAATACAGAAAATGTTTATACTGTATGTGCACTTGTATTGCACAAAAATCCTTTCAGATGGATGGCACAAGTAGAAATACAAGTGTATAAAAGCAAGATAAACGGTACTTGCGTAAAAAAATCGAATAAATTAGCACGGAGTTATTGCTATTCTATGCCATTTAGAAAGTATTTCTCTTTGTCATGCAATCATAATGAGAGCTGGCTGACACATGCCGCGTTTTTAGGTGCTATTCCTCACTGATTTTGTTGGTATATCCGTCGCCGTAGGAGAAGAAAACAGATGAACAATATAAATGCAGCGCACAGGCCCAGTCGTGTCAATCCATGGTCAAGTGGGGCGAACATCCCTTGAGTGAATTTTGGTGTTCTCCCAGGCACATGTTGAGGCACCGACTAGTCTGCCCCATGTACCTTTGAACAAATATACACTTGATCAAATAATAGACTACACAACCCTTGACGGATACAAGACAACTTTCGCGGTATCTTTAACTAATCAAGCCTCCCTTGCCTGGGTGTATTTCTCAATTCGCTTGTGAACTGCTGTGCACATATATAACCAAAAGAAAAAAAAAATAAAGTAGGCAGGTTATGCACGACAGTCCGCAAGCGAATTGAGAAAAGCAAGCAGGCAAGCAAGGCTTGCTGGGTAAAGATACAACCAAAGTTGTGCAGTGTGTGTCACAGGCAGTGTACTGTATTCCTTTCACATGTGGTCAATGTACATAGCGCAGACTGGCCGATGCATAAATGTGTGCTTAGCCAGAACCATTATCAATGCGTGAGAAGGGGCGTCCTTCCTACATGACAAGGGATAGAATTAGTCGATGCCTATTTACTTTTATCTACGCAAATGTTGTTTTAATGCAAGCGCACATCCGGTGTTATTTTGTTTATACCTTCGACCAATATCTCCCTTCCCTCCCCTTTTTAATGTATTGATAGTGGGTCTCGCTCACACATGTCATGGTATTTATGCAATATGCCTCACCGATTTCTCGTGTCAATTTTCCACCATGGGTGAAAACAGATGAACGATCTTATTCTAGCCCGAATCCATATTGCGGCAATGCAAGGCCAAGAAGGATTAGCATACTGGTCTTTTGACTGAAATGTGGTGATCTCTAAGCACAAATCTATGCAGCGGCCAGTCTACCCCATGTACATTTGACCACATGTGAAAGGAATACAGTACACTGCCTCTGACACACACTGGAAAACTTTGGTGTTATATTTAACCAAGCAAGCCTTGCTTGCCTGCTCGCTTTTCTCAATTCGCTTGCGGACTGTCGTGCATACCCTCCCTAAATTATTTTTTTTGTTATATATGTGCATAGCAGTCCACAAGCGAATTGAGAAATACACCCAGGCAAGGGAGGCTTGATTATTTAAAGATACCAGGAAAGTTGTCTTGTATCCGTCAAGGGTTGTGTAGCCGATTCCTTTGATCAAGTGTATATTTGTTCAAATGTACGTGGGGCAGACTGGTCGGTGCCTCAACATGTCCCTGGCAGAACACCAAAATTCACTCAAGGGATGTTCGCCCCACTTGACCATGGATTCACACGAGTGGGGCTGCGCGCTGGATTCAGATTGTTCATCTGTTTTCTTCACCTACGGCGACGGATATACCAACAAAATCAGTGAGGAATAGCGCATAAAAACGCGGCATGTGTCAGCCAGCTCTCATTATGATTGCATGACAAAGAGAAATACTCTCTCAGTGACATAGAATAGCAATAACTCCGTGCTAAATTATTACATTTTTTACGCAAGTACCGTTTATCTTGCTTTTATACACTTCTATTGCTACTTGTGCCCTCCATCTAAAAGGATTTTCGTGCTATACAAGTGCACATACAGTATAAACATTTTCTGTATTAGTTCCATCAAAATAAAAGTTGATGGCTATGGGTGCTCTGGTCTCCCTTCTGTGCTTTGTTGTCTTCCACTCAAAAGGTAAACATGAACACGCACCAACTCTATCACTTATTTGTCAGTCAGTGTCGATGAACTCGAAATGTTTTTAGTCGGCACATTCTTACCATTTATGTCACTTCCGGTCAGCATCGAACTACAACTTGGGCTTCTCGTAAAGCATGCTAATGTGTACTTCAGCTTTTGCATTTATGGTTTATGTAATGACTCTCATAGCATCAGGCTGAGATGGCATTTAGTCAGAAATAAAAAGCTATGCAGTTCATACTTACAATTTTGCCTCGGCAAATTACTTGGTTGCTAGGGAAGTGGTGTGTGTGCAGGGAAATTTGGTGCACTTATGTTGTGTTACGCTCATGTTTTCATAGAAAATCAATATTCATTTAAAATCCTGAATAAAATATTTGCACTGCTCTATTGCCTCCCATATTGCACAGCAACTTGCCATTTACAGAATAAACGTAAACTGATCGGCCACCATAGTAAATGTGTACACTCCAGCTTGGAACTGGGGTATTGTGATCCACACATTCTTGATGTATAGATTTTGATGTATGTTAGAACTTTGCAAACACACCAATAGGCACCAGCATGGGCCCAAGAAAAGACACCACGTCGGAATACAGACAGCATCAGGTGAGCACGCCAAGCACACTCGAACACACCAAGGATACCACGGCAAGCGCATCAACCACACCAGACCGGGCTCACCGCAACTCACCAGGCCGGGTACACTAAACACACGAGACACGGTCTGGTGAATTTTTCGACGGGGATATATGCCATCATACAGGAGGCCAACATGGTCATTACATAGCAGACTTGAAATGAGCGAGAACAATGGCGGTATCTGATGCAAATATTCTATAGCGACTGGCACCTAAATGTATCGGGGTTGCATTCGGTTGCCCGTACACGAGAACTCCTATACTTGTTCTCACACCAAGTGATCAGATAGTTAGATTGGATTTCCACTTCCCGCTAGCAATCTACAGACACTGTTGCTCTTTCTCGAAAGGGAACTGATACAGCCGAAGTTGTTCAGAACAGGTACACACACCACAGCTGATTTGCGTTGTATGTTTGCATAGCCAAGAGAAATTTGCGCATACTGTAGCTGCTGATCCACCCAAAGGCTACACAGTGGTACCTCAACGACTTTATGTCAACCGACATCACATAAAATTTTCGCACAACTAGCTAAAGCATCTCCCAATATTTCCGCAGTAAGTGATACAGTGTGCATTTCTGTGGTTCCTTGCCAAGTATTGTTAATTTTCCGTGCTGTCACCGTGCAAGGTACATTGCACATTCTTCAAGAAGACGATCCTCCACCGCAAAAACCTCATCTATTCAATGAGAAGCAGGGTGATTAAATGAAAGGAAAATACCACATCATTAACCTGACAGATACTATGTTTTGCTTTCATTTAACCTCTTTCTTCGTTCAAGGAAGTGCGGTATATGCTAAACCACTGTTTTGGACAACTTTTTTTGTCGAGAAATGTCTAATGTGCAGCACATGTACAGGCCCAGGTACACGATGGAAAACGTGCTGCACCCTTGCTTGACATATATATATATATATATAGCACCAACGACGGTCAGACACTGGTCACATCTTTAACTAAGGTCTGCCCTCCATCGGGACACATTAGCAAACATTGCCACACGTGGCTGATTTTGTTATAGGAATTCTATAATTGCCAGCAATCTAATGCATAGGCTCAGTAGAGGTTCATTAGTAAGACATGACACGGACATGACATTAAGACGACATTTCATGCTTACATGAAAAACACTCATCACGTCTGCGTCAGAACGACGGTGGCCAATATGTTTTAGAATGACATTACGAATGCATCAGAATATTTCCGAGGAAGCTCCTCAGAGACTCTTTGGCTGTAATGTCAAAACTAATGAGCCCTTCATATGAAACTAACCTCATATTTTCTTAAGGGAGTCATGAAAATGTCGACCATGTTATCCACTTCTGTGGATTTTCAAGCGTAAATCATGAGCACACAATAACCCGAGGTAAATTATCTGTTGTGTTGTAACAAGGCTTCACAGTTTTATGCTCACATTTTCATTTTTATTGTGCTGGCGCATGACGACATGGTCGCAATGTATCGCGCATGCGCTCAAGAGAAAAAAGGCAAGAAAAGAGAAGGTACGCGCGGTAGTTTTGTGGATCTTTCATATGACTTTTGTATTTTAGTTCAAGAAATTATTTCGACCTTAAATTTGTATGACGTTACAGCTCACTCAAGCGTGCGTATGTGATTAAAGTTCAAAGATAACTTACAATACTTTTATTCTTATTTTGACCAAAGTCGATTTTAAAGTTAAAAAAAAAACAGAAGAGCACTTTTACTGAAGATGAACAACAATGCATTTTTACGGCGAGTTTGATGGCGGATATCTCCAAACTTGTGGTATGCTGGAAATTCATTCCAAGTGGATACGCCTGACAAGCTCATCGGCTACAATTCGTAAATTGCACTATATGTGATATATATAACCTAAGAAGTTTTTTAGTGAATTTTCGTTAATTAGTTGAATATATGTGTTTCGATTTTCTGTGCAAGTAATGTCTGCCGCATCGAATAACCCAGCTCAATGATAAGAATTATGTACCTGCCACAGCAGTTTCTAAAAATTCTGTACAACTTAAAAATACCGGCTGTTTCTTGCCGGTGTCAGGCACCACTCCATGCCTGAAGATGTAGTGGACTGGAGTAGGATTCGAACTTACGACCCATTAGCTCGCTTTCAGTATTGTATAAAATATTAACCAAGATAATTTCTAATTGAATCAGGGCAACACTTGTCTCCATTCAACCAAGAGAGCAGGCTGGCTTCAGGAAGGGATATTTTACGATGGATCATATCCATGTCATCAATCACGTAATCGAGAAATCTGCGGAGTACAATCAACCTCTCTATATGGCTTTCATACATTATGAAAAAACAGTTGATTCAGTAGAGATTCCAGCAGTCATAGAGGCATTGCGTAATTAACGAGTACAGGAGGCATACGTGAATATCTTTGGAAATATCTACACGGATTCCACAGCTAGCTTGGTTTTCTACAAGAAAAGTTGAAAGATACCTGTCAAAAGAGGGGTCAGGCAAGGAGACACAATCTCCCCAATGCTATTCACTGCGTGCTTATAAGTATTCAAGCTCTTAGACTGGGAAGGTTTAGGAGTGAGGATCAACGGCGAATATCTCAGCAACCTTCGGTTTGCAGATGACATTGTCCTATTCAGCAACAATGGAGACGAATTACAATAAACGATTGAGGACCTTATTAGAGAAAGTGTAAGAATTGGGTTGCAGATGAATATACAGAAGACAAAGATAATGTTCGATAGCCTGGCAAGAGAACAGGAATTCAGGATTGCCAGTCAGCCACTATAGTGTGTAAAGGAGTACGTTTATCTAGGTCAATTACTCGCAGGGGACCCTGATCATGACAAATAAATTTATAGAAGGATAAAATTGGTTTGGAGTGCATACGGCAGGCATGCCAAATCCTGACTGGGAGCTTACCACTGTCGTTGAAAAGAAAAGTGTACAATCATTGCATTCTACCGGTGCTAACATATGGCGCGGAAACTTGGAGGTTAACAAAGAAGCTGAAGAACAAGTTAAGGATCGCACAAAGCGCGATGGAACGAAAAATCCTAGGACTAACGTTAAGAGACAGGAAGAGGGTGGCGCGCATCAGAGAACAAACGGGGATGGCCGATATTCTAGTTGACATTAGGCGGAAGAAATGGAGCTGGGCAGGCCATGTAATGCGTAGGATGGATAACCGGTGGACCATTAGGGTTACAGAATGAATACCAAGAGAAGGAAAGCGCAGTCGAGGTTGGCAGAAAATCAGGTTGGGTGATGAAGTTAGGAAATTTGCAGGCACAAGTAAGAACACGCTAGCGCAAGACATGGGTAACTGGAGATCGCAGGGAGGGGCCTTCGTCCTTCAGTGGACATAAATATAGACTGCTGCTGCTGCTGCTGATGATGATGATAGTGGATGTGTCTACGAGGACTTTAAGTAATATGTCAAAATTGGTATTTTGAAAAAAAAAAGCTGGTTCCTTCGGAGGCACGCCGGCAGTGGCACCGACCACACACAGACGATACGTGGTAATTACTTGCTAATTAATAAATTACCAATAATAAACTCGTACACATTTAATTTCTGCGGTCATCGCTTCAAACACGAATTGAAGCGAGCTTTCGACGTGGAACACGGAATCTTTTTTTAATT
>NC_051157.2:145256724-145456723 GCF_013339745.2 Dermacentor silvarum
CGCTGGACTTCCCTCTTCGCAGAGTGGAAGGGCCCTGGATTTTTTGACGTGGTCTTACACTTTGAACCGTCGTCCATTTTTGGTAAAATTTTTCGCTCACGCCGACTACGCCAGATTTTAGCCTAATGGCGCAAGTAACGCTTTCGCATTCAAAAAAGATTTGTAACCCTCATAACTCAGCCAGAAACGTTAACATTTTACGGCACATTGCACTTATGATGGTCCCCATTTCAGTTGAATATAAAACTTGAGTAACGCCCAGTCCTTTACAGCTGATAGAAGCGACCTGCCACATTCTAACACTTGCTGATCTATTTTTTTTCAAAGGCCATATTTGCATTTATATTCGCATATATATTTGCCATAGTGATCAGCACACTTTTTCGTTGTTTGATCTTGGTGATAATTGTAGTTATGCGAGGGTATTATACTCAATTTTGCACTGCTCGTAAAATATGTTATGCTCTGGAGCACTTGCATACATATTTCAATGAAAACGCCGTAATTAACCTACACATTTGGAGCTTTGTCTACTCTTTGGTCTAGTCATTGCAGCAGGGTGTGTTGTTATTTCGGCGTGGACACGGGAAAAACCAACTTGAAACTGTCCCTTATGACGCTTGGATATATGGAAATAACTACCGCTCAATCATTATTTACAAAACCACGAAATTATGCGAAAAACAGCTGTAGGACACGGTGAAACATTTAGGACATTTTTTTTGCGAAGGCAATGTTTGATCTGCGCACACAGATTGACCACTCAATATCGCTAAAACTGATCTTGGTATTGTGTGTCGTTATGCCAAGGCTCTGCATCCATCCATGCATAACGTACTGGTACCCTCGCGTAAATAATTTTGTGCAAAAGCCGCAATTCGCCCACACACTTCCAATATTGCCTATGCATTTCCTGTAACTTGTCTCTTACTTTCACCAATTATGAGCAATATGCCTGGCTTATTTCGCCGAATACACCAGAGAAACAACTTACTCAACCTTTGTCACACATGAAAATAGTGAAAGAACGCCGATTCAGTAATTATTTGCAACGTTTCTAATTCACTCGGTAACGTGAAAGTTTCGCCAAGCAATAAACACTCCCCGCATTTTCGCTGAACATAAACTTGATGTCTTGTAGAGTTATTTTCGGACGCTGGTAAACATTGCAGAAACACGAGGTATGGCACCGTTGAGCGCTTGTATAAGTAACTTTTTACAAAGGCTATACAGGGTGTTTCATTTTAGCTGCACTGAATCTTTAAAAATAGCCTGTGGCAGATAGAACAATTATAATCCTTGATTTAAACTACGCGATGAGGCGGCCATTACTTCAACGAGAAATCAAAACGCCTAATTGAGTAATTAGCACAATTGTGCTAATTAACTTTTTAATTAATAATTTTACGGCACATCTTTCAATCTACGAATGATAGCCGCTGAGTTCGCAAGGCGTATCCACTTGGAACGAATTCTCAGGACTGAACCAGTTTCGATATAATAATTTTCAAAGTGTCCGCCGAAATGCATGGGCGTTCTAGTTAACTTGGTGCTTCAATGCATAAAACAGCGTTTTCCTCAAAAAGTTAACTGGAACGCCCATACATTTTGTCAGACACGTTAAAAATTAATATCTCCAAACTGGTTCAGTCCTGACAATTCATTCCAAGTGGATACGCCTTGCGAACTCAACGGCTATAATTCGTAGATTGAAAGATGTGCCGTAAAATCATTAATTAAAAAGTTAACTAGTGTAATTATGCTAATTACTCAATTAGGCGTTTTGATTTCTCGTGGAAGTAATGGCCACCTTATCGAGTAGTTTAGATCAAGGAATATAATGGTGCTATCTGCCACAGGCAATTTTTAAAAATTTGGTGCGGCTAAAATGAAACACCCTGTATTTACCCTGACAGTTTCAACATTTAACTTTCGTCATTGACAACACACTTCCATTTTCAACGAAAGATAAGCACTGTGCCAGGCTTATTTCAACCAGGACCCCGTGGAAAAGCAACTACATGCATACCATAAGAAATGAAAACTTGATGAAGAGTAGGAAGACCTAACAATTATAAATGCAGGCAATTAAGCTACACACGTTAAACTGGTGGTGCACATAACACACAAAGGCCAGCGAATATGAACTTCAGACCGATTACGGTAATTTCAATAATTTGGAGTAAATAATTAGGCGTTTCTTACGACGCGTTTAAACGAAACAAAAATGAGGCTTTATCAAGTTCCATTTACCCCTAATTCACATGCTCACTTCAAAATTTGCGTGCATATGGCCATAGGATTCCCCACAATCTCTGAGAATATAAACTTCGTTAATAATACCAGTTTTTCAGAGAACTGTCATAAGTGGCATATAACGTTTTTGAGCGCTTCTAGTCGAGTTAACAGCGTCACTGTAAAAGGTTCCGCGGTTTCAGGCCACGGTGAATAACTTTGTGTGCATGCCGGATAAAGCATTGCCACAAAATTGCCGCCGAACCTTAGTGCGCGGAGCACGTAAACATCTGAGCTGTTCGAGCGCATTTGGTATCAGTAGTGTAAACTTGAACACTGCGTGCGAACAAGTGTCTAGTGTATTGTCTATAGTGACTGGCAGATCAGAAGGAAAAAAGCGGTACAGCGTTTATACGCTGCTGCAGACGTGCTTTAATGCATAGCTTTCAAATAAAACGGCGGACCTTCGCTCTAATCAGCTTCCTTTGAGAGCTTCTACAGGGACACACTAAGTGGGAACCAGGGGTTAGGAGCCCCTCTGCACACACGCGTTATACATGAGGCGTTTCGGTGGTGGCAGTAAGGTGTGTCTTTTCATTTGTTCAAAGCTAACCGCATCAACGTCCTCTAGCGGCGCCTTTCTATGCTATGCTGTGGTTCCTCGAGCAGTGCTCGCTCACGTATAAATAAATCCTTGCACTTAATCGTTCCCGCATCTAGTTTTCGCATTCACTTATGGAGCCACTGACGTTTCTAAAATGTCAACGCCATATTTAGATGCTTGGATGTCACGTCGCTAAGCACCTGGACGGGAAAAACGTCATAAAAGAAACCTTAAAAAGATGGTGACTTTCGCCCTATAGGCTTTCGGGGCCCTATCGACAAGGTACTTTACTGCAAGTTCCACATGTACAGCTCATCTATAAGTTCATAGAATATTCAAGAGTTAAGATAGCTGAATTTCGATAGCAGTGCAAATCAATTATGATGCATATCAAGATTCAGTTTGTGATTAATGCTCTTGCCGATTTCATTCTTTCAGAAAGAATACATTATGCCTGAATGTATCTACTGTAATTCAACTAAAGAAACAGGACGCTCTTTCTAAATCGGTGGCGCATAGAGATGACCCTTTCGATCGCGTGCTCTGCGGCCTAGGCTGTGCTAATGTATTCAAAGAACGTTTAATAGTGAAGTGCTGTTCTATGCGTAAATTATGGTGCCGGTAAAGGAGCGCTAATAAAGAATGCCTGGAAAGGTAACAGCTGTTTAGGTTTAGAATAGAAATTCTTTTGTTGCAATAAATTCTTCCCTATGCCTGCTACGTATTCCAACTATATACCCAGAGTCGCCAGCAATTATTACGGGAATTCGAGCGCCGTTTTCTACACATGAGTAGAAACTGTGTAAATCATCTGCGATTATTCATCTGCGTGTTTTGATTTTATAAAATTTGTTTGTAGCCCCTGTCCAGAATACCTACTACACTAGTTGAGCTTTTCGTCACTGCTTAATCAATTTCTTTTGCTAAATGGATGCTAAGCAGTCACCCACGACCGTGGGAGTAGCGTTGGCCTGGCGGTCTGGAGCTCGACCAGCATGGAGAGGCCCCGGCAAAGATGAAAGGCGATCGTTGTAACGAGTAAAAAAAGGTTTAAAACATCGTTACGGAGTGGTCAGCTCTGCAAGCCTCCTCTCGGAGAGTGACACAGTCAAGCTTGCTCACAAACTGAAGTAGAGATGGGTCGCTCAGGAGCGAGCTGGATCTTTTGAGTCACGCTTTTTAAAGAACGGGTGAGCCGTGGTTCAGTAAAAGAGAGCGGTGCTTCTTTTGGAGAGAGGAAGCCGATTTTCTCAGTTCAGTGAGCCGTGCCAAACCGTTTCGTCAGAGCAGGGTCTTCTGCTGGGTGCGACTTCCGCGCCATCTATTCCGAGAAAGCATATTGGTCTATCTCGAAGAAGGCACCGGAGGGAAAAAGGTGCGAAAAATAAGACACGTAGGTCGAACTGCTCCTGTGAACGAGCACGATCGAACTGCCCTCTTTTAATTATCAAACACAATATATACAGTTCCCAAAATAAACGAGAGCACTAACGAAGGTTACCAACCGAAACGATAATAAGCTGCTTCCAGCTAACACAACACAACTGCCCTCCCACCCATACTCGCAAGAGTCGCATCCACCCCCTCGCCTTCGGGTGTCTTTTGAGCCGCCCTTTTAGAGAACGAGTGAGCCGAGAGAGCCGTGGTTCACTAAATAAAAGGGAGCGGCGCTTCTTTTGGAGAGAGGAAGCCGGTTCTCTCTCGTTCAGTGAGCCGTGCCGAACCGTTCCGTCAGAGCCGGGTCTTCTGCTGGGTTTCGTGGTTTCGTTTTCTGGCCGACGTGTGGTGGCCGGCGTGGGTACACTTGCGCTACCCGTATTCGCTCCCTGTGTGCGGCGTGCGCGGCAGTCCCTTTGGTCTTGTGGCATCCTATAGTGTGGCCCCCGCTGCCACCAAATGGAGAAGTAAAGAAGCCTTAATTGGCAAACGATGACGCCGTTCGTTGCCTGCTGGCTTCTACTCCACCAGCAACTGCGTACTTTCTGCGCCTGCACGCGGTATCTTGAAAGCGATCTCTAGATGGCTAATACGTTTGTGCGCGCTGTGTTTTCGCTGGTCAGTTTCCGTTGAAGCGAAGCACGACGGCCACATCGCTCGCGCCAGCGTTCTGACGGCGAGTGCCCACGGTCATCGAGTGTAATGCGTTCATGTTTTCTCTTGCTCGCTGGCACAATGCTTTTTATTTCAGTTAGTAAGTGAATGTTTCCAAGTTCACACGGCCGATAAAGTTACTATCCTTACTTAGTATAGCTCTCTACTAATGTGCTGTCGCATTCGATGCTTCACCTTTCGGGCAAAACTGCGACTTTCTTTTACACTGACATTAGAAAATAAGTAAATTGACTTCCCGCTCAGAGACCCATACAACGTTAGTAAGTATTGCTCGCTGTTTAGAAGCCTTAAAAACGCATACCAAAACTAGAAGATGCGTATCGTTGTTTTATTCGGAATGTAAAGGATACCGTTGGCGCCCGTTCATATGTTAGGCAAGAAATTCTATGGTAGCCATTGGCAAAGTATATCGAATCTTCGTTATGTCTACTTTAAGTAAACTAACATATTTGGTTCTACGTTTGTATCGGCTCAGTCAGATCACTTGCGCACGCCGTTGACGTCGCCATTTCCTTTACAGACAAAGAGAGTCTTCACGAGCAGTTCAAGTAGCTAATGATATTTGTAGAAAAACTGCATGTGAGTATAACTGGGACAAAAGTGTAGAAGCCTGACATGGGAACTTGGCACTGTGGAGGAGCTTTTTGTCAATACGTAATCGAAAGCCTTACCTACAACATAATTGGGCTACCCCTGGAGCATTACAGAGACACAACGCAGCTATGTAAATAATCGCAAAAGCTGGATGAAAAGACTAAATCCTAGCAGAGCCGCGATCTTTTTACGCTTACCTGTGCTACGGCGTGTTCTATTGTCCTGATCATTATAGTATGTTATCTTTTACCAGTAATGCTTACGACGCCTGTTACCGCAAAAAGCAGTCTATTTGCAGTTTTACATGGGAGCGCACAAAACGCACGAACATGTTTCACCCTATGGTTTGCTATAGGCTCGAACTTTTGCACTAATTTAATTTAGACATTGGGCACGCATTCATGTTTCTTTGAGATAAGATCGATATCTTAGCGGGTACAATGTTGTATATTCGCTTAGGAAATGCTTTAGCGGAGTTTGTTGTAACCACGGTCGCAGCATCAGCGGGGGCCGGATTCGATGTTGCTGTCGGCGCCGACGCGCCCCACCACGGTCTTCACCCATAGACTAGCCCAAACTTGGACGATGTCATCGTGGTTGCCGCGTTCCCCGCACCGTTATGCGATCGACCGTCCATGCTCACCGACCATACAACATCTGCATCTGCAGATTCGAGCTCGAATGTTGTCGCTCCTGCGCCCTCCGAGATGCAGGGATCATCGGGGCCACGTTCCTCAAGCTGCCGCCACCAAAACCTCGTCCACTGCTGCACTCACAGGCCAGACCAACTCAGTGAACATTTCACCGTTCCAACTGGGCGGGGGGGGGCCCTTTGGCGCCCCCCAACTTCGCAACGCAGGGTCGTTAAGGTCGGTGCTCTCAGCTGGCGCCTTCGTACCATGTGTGAACGACCAGAATAAAGTTGGGCGGCGCTTGCCACCGACGCAAGGCCGGCACGCGCAGTCCGTTCTAAAAGTCTGCTGAGTTGGTCCTCTTGGTCGGGCGCTCCGCGGCAACCCCTCAGTTCCGGCTGACTTAACGTGGTGTGCATAGTGCGTGCGTGATCGCGCACATCACGTCGCAGCCATCTGGCCGACTATAGCGTTCATTAAAGGAATTATAATCATTTTGCATTCCCACACGTGAGCAGTCCTAAATGTCCCTGCCGAATTTTTTTATTGTTCGCATTTCGCCTGTTTGTCGATATCTTCCCTGGTCGCGTCTTTTCCAGTTGCATTTTCCAGTGAACAGCTAGCCGTGACGGGGGGTAGCGGACAACAAAGCTGGAAGTTTGCCTAGTATGGTTACGTATGAAAAAAAAATGTACGATTTCATAATGTATGCAGCCCACGTATGCAGCCTAAACTGCTTCGCTGGTAATCCGTCCCCATGTGAATGTTGCGGCCCCACAAATGTTTTCTTAGGCAAGTTGGACCAGAGAAAACATTTTTTTGTTAGGCCCCTGCTATCATTTCGTTGTTGTTGTTTGTATTGCGCAAGTTTGTCGGTTTCGTACGTGATCACTCCTTTATTTGTAGTCGCAGTTACAAGCGCACAGCACACCACGATAACATTGAATTCCATGGGGCAAAACGTACAAGAAAGCGCGAAGTGCTCACTGACTTTTTGCTGGTGGTGAGGTTTTGCGTATGAATATTTCGTGCCTTGACCGCAAAGCGGCGCGCCATTTTTTTGGCCGCAGCCAGGGAAGACTGAAAACGAAAAGGGTACATCGGAAAGCGCAGGAAAATAGAGAAGGCAAGCAGAGGCAGAGAGCACGACGAAGCGCTGGACGCCTTTTATATTTTCGACGCCACTTGTCCGACTGCTTAGTAGTACTTTAGGGCATGTGACTTTAACTATCACTGGCAAAGCCCGGTGATTTTGTCTGATGCAGGCATGAGTACATAGCAGGCCCCATTGATAACGAAATGCGAAGATATAGAAACCATGCAAGTGTCACGAAACTTTTCCCCTTTCCAATCGAGGCAGCCTGCCGAAGAGAGTGCCAATTGATGTGTGGTGCGCTATAATTAGGCTTTCGATGCGATATATCTCAACGCGAGATACACGCGCAGTTAATCGAATAATCCAAGCATTAAAGGATGAGGACAGCCGACATGAAGATGCAGCTCGATCCGCGCAACACCAACGCACGTCGGAAGGGTCCGACTTCTCATCCTTTCTGCAGCGGCCATCGACCCTTTCGAGAGAACCCGCTAAATTGATGATAAAAGGAACTTGCAAGTCAGTAAACGGACAGTTAAAAGGAGCATGCGATATGCCGAGTTCATGAATTTGTCGCAGCTGAAATGCCACACATTACGCAGTGACAAAAATTTCGACCATGCTCAAGCTTCGCCTGTAAGAGTGGAACGCGATGGCATTCGAAAATCTCTGAATGCTTGTCAGGCTTCCCGGCAACCGTGGCGTTCTTTTTTCTCCAACTTCGCCCGACTTCGCCTCCGCATGCAGTTGCCGTAGAGTTACTGTATATGCTCTCCCTAAGGAGCGGAGTGGCGCATCTGATTGAACGCGCCGCTCGCGCCCCTATTCGCCAAGTCAGGTCACATGTGCAAAAAAGCATCATTTTGAAGGAAAGCCAACTTCATGGCTGCGCCGGCCTCATGGAGTTTCTATGGCCTGCACTGCCAGCCGTCGCGCCACCTGGCCTTCGCGGAATGAAGAAGCAAGCCCACTCGGCAGCTGAGCCCGCCGCATCCTGCATTCAAGAAGAGTGGCTTTTCTGCTTAACACGGTTGCGTTGGAGGACAAGATGGCGGCCCTATGCGCAACTACCATAGCGCAACTCTCCTTCCGTAGAGAGCATATAGACGGTTTCATCCAGCGCCACCGCGCTCTGGCCACGCTGTACGCCGGCATGCGGCGCCCCTAGGAAACTTCCGGTAGCCGTTCCTTTGCTCGTTTTTGCTTGTATTTTGTTCGCTCGCGCTGGTCCTGCGCATATTCTGTGTTATTTTTCGGGTTGTGGCATTCAGTGTGTTGCGTGACGGTGAGTAGCTCTTGGAGCATCGACTGTTTTCATTACGTTTACTGCTCAACGGTGTTTTTCAAATCTGGGAGCCTAACAAGAGCTCCCAGACTTGCTCTGCTCACTTCATCCAAGGTCCGTTACTAGGTGGAGTAGCCGGACTGCTATAATGTTGAATAATAAAAGTGCTACTGCATGATTGTTCTGGTCGTATGTCGTGTAACTCACGCGAGAGCAGCTCGACTCTCGCCCCGAGTTTGCCGGCTCGTCCAGTTTCTTGCCTCGGCGTGGATCACCATGCTACGAACATGAGTTAAAATTTGAACATGAGTTTAGCGGGTGCCATGCTGCCACCGTTTTATTTTAATGTTTTTCGTATCTGTGGCACAAGTGCACTTCTGCAGCTTTACTACCTAGGTACATGTGCGCACTGGTTTATCATGTTTAACGTCCCAAAGCGACTCAGGCTATGACGGACGCCGCAGTGGAGGGCTCCGGATAATTTAGACCACCTGTGGTTCGTTAACGTGCACTGACATCGCACAGTACGCGGACCTCTAGCATTTCGCCTCGATCGAAATGCGACAGCCGGGGCCCAAACGGCGTCTTTCAGTCAGCAACCGGGCACCCTAACCGCTGAGCCACCGCGGCGGCATATGAGCATTCGTATCGGTATCGCAGAGCAGAATCGCAGAAAAGTTAATGATTTTCGTGCATGCATGTAGGAAGTTTCGACCACATTCTAAACGCATTTACGAATTAACGGAGGCCAATTATGGATTGCAATCTCGTGCCCAACACTACAGGTTTCATTTTGTTTTAAGTGTGGTAAATTCATGATCATTTAGTCCCATTTCAGTCGACCTAGACTTTTTGCACTCAACGACTTTTGAGAATGTACAGTTATTTGTGAATGCATATTGAAAAGCAGAAGCAAGGCACATGACGCAGAAAACATGTGCATGTACACCTGCACAGCTTACCACTTCATCCTCCATCTTGCAGCAATAAAAGTGTCACTGCGAAATGCAAAAAAGCCCGTGTGCTTGTGTTGTAGGGCACGTTAAAGACCCCCAGGTGGTCAAAATTAATCCCGAAACCTCCACTACGGTGAGCCTCATAATCAGAACTGGTTTTGGCACGTAAAACCCCAGAAAGAAGAAAAATCACCGCATATCCACGGGGTGAATGATGATGAGTGGGCGAAGCTCCGGAGGGAATCATCGGTAAACCGTGAATCTTCCGTGTAATTCGCCCAGTCTCGCCGCACTAAATCGAACGATTGACTTCCACCAATGACACGCGCCATATGTGACGTCATTCCTATTTTATAACAGCGCCCTTCATTATAATTGCACCATCTACCGCTTAAGGGGACGCTCGCACAAACGCATTAGCAACGTGCAGTACTCTCTAGTAAGGGGGAGAGGCCACAGCGTCTTACGCAGCCGTTTACACATGCCGGAACGTGCACCGCGTTTGCCGACGCCATCACCTGACTGCTGAGAGACTATAACCCCCGTATTCATAAACGCTCCTCGACTTGAACTTGACTTGCCACCGCCTTCAACGCGTTTCGAACGCGCTGCCCAAGGCGGTGGCAAGTCAAGTTCGAGTCGAGGAACGTTTATGAATACGGGGGTAAGGCGGAGAGGCCACAGTGTCTTACACCAGCTTCTTACACGGGCCGTAACGCGCTAGCACAAACGCGTTAGAAACGCGCAGTTTTTCGTTAATGTTGGGTATTTATTGCCATCGTGGTGCGTGTGTGCATGTGTGCTTCATGGCGTAGTGGTTAACTCCGCGCGTTCGGAAGCGAGGGGTCCCTGGTTCGATTCCGTGCTACGGACACAACTGTCGGAATTTTTTTTTCATAAAGGTAGACGTGGCTACCTACTACTACTACATACTACAGAGGAGGGACAGACCCACACCCTAAGGAGCTTCGCCCCAAAAAAAGTGCCATTAAGGTTTTTCTAGTTTTCGGCAGTCCCATTACCTGCCTTCAAGACAACAGTCTGCGATCATTGCATGTGCTCACTAAGATGCTCCGCTTGTTGCTCCGGGGTTGTAACTGAGGGAAGGTGTTTGGAGGGAGCCCAGCGAAAACGAAAATCGCACGACATCATCGTCCAGCGGATCCGGCAGCTCTCTGCCTCTAAACATCTGCTGTTGGCGATACCGATCTTTTGCTTCGGTGCTAAGCGCCTTAAAGTAGTGGCTCGTCATCTCGACAATATTCACGATGTAGAATCAGCTCATCACAGATTCCACCAAGCAGTGCAAACATCGACACGCCGGCCTCACGTCGCGCATGCCTTCAAACAACATAGCCGGAAGTGCTTCTAGCTCTTCTGCCAGAAGTTCCGATGGGGCAACCAATCAGCGGCAAGCGAGGTTTGTTTGTAAACACTGAAACCATCTATACAATAACTCTAGGCTGCCTTAAAATCCCTTGATGTAGGAATTGCATTTAAATTGCATGAGGTTGAAGTACGGCTGTTGGCTTATGCGGACGATATTGCCGTGTTTTGCACAGATTCCGACAGTATAACACAGGCTGTCAAATGTGTTAAACGTTTCTGTGCTGTGAGTGGCAGCGCAGTAAACTGGGGCAAGTGCCTGGGATTCTGGCACGGAGACTGGCCGGAAGCCCCGGACACCTTTTCCAAGATGAGTTTCGTAACGACTCCGGTTAAATACTTGGGAGCTCCCCTCCAGTGCTACAAAGACAGTGAATCGTACTGGAGGAGTGAAGTCGATAACCTGCGGGACAAAGTAAACAAGTGGAATGGCTGGAATTGGTCTATGTTTTCCAGAGCTACAATTTGTAACATTTTTTTAGTGAGCAAACTTTGGTATATCCTCCAAGTGTTGCACTGCTCAAGGGTAAACATTCAGAAAATTCACCGTGTGTTCGCTGTGTTCGTGTGGGCATCGTCTTGGGAAAGATCAAGTCGAACCAATTTATTTCTTCGAGTTCGAAATGGAGGACTTGGTTTGTCACATTTGTTTTTGAGACAGGTAGTCAATCGATTTTCTTTCTTCAGGGACGTAAAAAACCCGTTCCTATATACTGCATGTCAACTTCGCCTGGGGAGACACTTGCCCAACATGGTTGTCTCAACCGGCAGTTTGCCCGGTGCTGTTTATGGTTTTCTTCGTGAAGTTGTGGTTTCTTGTAGGTTTTTGTCAGCGCGGTTTTCACTAGAATACTTGAGTGTAGCCAATCGGAAAAAATTGTACAAGGACCTTTGTGATCTGGTTCTACCCGTGCCTCTATATCGATCCCTTTGCGGTGCAGGCCATGGGCACAATGTTCTAAAGTGCGTTAAGGCAATGCTAATACCGTCGGGTGTTTAAACTTTCTTTTTTAAGTTACACACAGCCACGCTCACTGTCAAACCATGGATGGCTGAAAGGGGTTTTTTTGTTCCCTGGGGCACCCATTGTATAATATGCAGAAACGAGGAGACAATTGAGCATGTATTCCTGGATTGTTGGGATGCTGTTTTTCTTTGGGATGTGCTCCAGCGCACAATCAAAAAAGAATTCCCCCTCGATGCGTATGGCATTCGCTACTTGCCAATAGAAAGTGATGATGGCACCCCATTCGATATGGTAATGCTCATGGCCCTGCATAGCATTTGGAAATGCAGAATGGCAGTAAGGCACGCTGATCTCGACGCAAGAGCGGCTCGCCAGTATTTTAGAGAAAGCATAAGGGACTTTGTGGAAGAACAAAAGTTGCTAGAATGTATCCCAGAATGGTTGCCTCGGGTGGAATTATTACTGACGATGAGACAATTTTAGCGTGTATACGCGTCCGCACAAGTTGAGCGGTCGTATTTAACGAATATTGTGATTGTGATTCTGTTTTGTGATTCTCTGTGAATTTATGTATTTCTGTGTGTGCCAAAGACCGGCAATAAATAAAAAAAAACTTCGTGGCGTAGTGGTTAGCGCCGCGCGTTCGGAAGCGAGGGGTCCATGCATGGTTCGATTCCGTGCTACGGACACAACTGTCGGAATTTTTTTTCATAAAAGTGGACGTGGCTACCTACTACTACTACATACTACAGAGGAGGGACAGACCCACACCCTGATGAGCTTCGCCCCTAAAAAAAGTGCCATTAAAGTTTTTCTAGTTTTCGGCAGTCCCATTACCTGCCTTCAAGACAACAGTCTGCGTTCATTGCCTGTCCTCACTAAGATGCTCCGCTTGTTGCTCCGGGGTTGTAACTGAGGGAAGGTGTTTGGAGGGAGCCCAGCGAAAACGAAAATCGCACGACATCATCGTCCAGCTGATCCGGCAGCTCTCTGCCTCTAAACATCGGCTGTTGGCGATACCGATCTTTTGCTTCGGTGCTAAGCGCCTTAAAGTAGTGGCTCGTCATCTCGACAATATTCACGATGTAGAATCAGCTCATCACAGATTCCACCAAGCAGTGCAAACATCGACACGCCGGCCTCACGTCGCGCATGCCTTCAAACAACATAGCCGGAAGTGCTTCTAGCTCTTCTGCCAGAAGTTCCGATGGGGCAACCAATCAGCGGCAAGCGAGGTTTGTTTGTAAACACTGAAACCATCTATACAATAACTCTAGGCTGCCTTAAAATCCCTTGATGTAGGAAAGTACCGTCACTCATTGTACTCTGCCGCCGGCGCGCGACCTCGTCGCCTCCTCCTCGCCCCTCGCAAGTCCCCTTCGCGGCAGACGGTCTTGCGCCCGTTTTCTTGCACGATCATTGGTCTCCCTGCCGTTGCCCTTGGAAACGAGCGGAGCTTGCGTTTTGCTGGTGTTTTGCTTTTTCGTTCGCGCCATTTTGCGCCTCAGCTCGGCTGGCTCGGCGTATAGAGAACGTCGCACGCTAACATTGCACGCTGTTTCGTGCACTCTGCTGGCGCTATGCCGTGCTGCTGCGCATATAACTGCAGCAAGAAGCGTGATGATGGCTATGCAGTTTTTACGATACCGCAAGGAAAGCGTGGTGGCTTGCGCAAGAAGCAGTGGCTACACAATATTGGCCGGAAGAACTTTGTTCCGACAAGGAACAGTGTTGTTTGAGAGTTAAGGCGCCTTTCTTATTGCTGGTATCAAAGCATCCCCTAATACTGCATTTTTTCAATTCTTCCGGCCTGCTCATTAGCGTTTTTGCTGCGGCAATTTATACGTTGCATAAAAATGGGGATCTCCTCAGAATGCTGAATATTCTGCTGGGACTCCATCACCTCTCACGTCGTCAACTCCTATTCAATCGGAAATGGCATACTTGTACACTAGCATTGTGTCTCATCCTGAATATTATATGATACTCTTCTACGTTATCTCTATCTTGTCAACTAACGTTTTTTGCGCGTGCACGAAAATAAAGCATTTTACTAACCATTCTTTTTGTTTTTTGTGTGATAAATGTTTTTCTGATGTCTAATCAAAATCATAATTTTAACTATCCGCCTACTACACAATTTAACGGTATGTTGGTGTGTACTATCAAAATACCTTTTCCAGAGGCGTTTCTTTTGCCTAAAAATATAGAATGCCTTCTCCCTTAGGTATACCGATTATTTTTAAGCTTCAGTGACACCGACGCCTTAAGAATAATCTGTAAATACCTTTCCTCAGATTCTGTTATTGTGGGTGATGAGTGGCTGCCGGCACCGTTTCATCGCACTGAAATTGCGCAACCGTCCTATTCAATGCAGAAACCACAGTGCAAAAACTACTGTGATGTTGAGACAAACACATGGACGGACGATGCTCTCGCCAGTAATTCATTATAAGAAGGCACACTGAATATAATACCTGCGGTGCACATGCGCGCACATACAAGAAAAAATTGCCAAACATAGAAAGATCTGCCGCAAGCAATACTAGATCAGATGAAAAAAGTAAAGCAGTGTATCGTGTGGCAGAAAAAATAACTGGAGTATAGAACTCGCCTCAAAGCTCCTTTTACATCAGTGTGTGTCATTCATACGGCTTTAAGATAAAACCAACCTCCTCATAAACGTTGCCTTCAGCATTCTCCGTGCTGTTGTCACCATTTTTCAAAATATTGTTACGGGGAAAAGAAATAAGAAATGTATTTACAGCGTATTTACAAGACTGGCAGCGGCTGGCAAGATCATAGTAAGCACGCGAAGTCCCGAGCTTCGTCTTCTTCAAGTGCTCTCAAAACGTCTTCTTCATCGCTCTGTCACATGACCCCCGGCGGCTGAAGCACCGACCCGGTGCTGGTTAGGAGGCGGTCGAGTGATACGGCTTAAGACGCGCGACGTGGACTACGTCGGAACGAGGCTGAGCCCCGGTGGGGTCAAGAGGGGCGATTTCGTAGGTGACGTCGGTTACTTGACGCAAGACGCGGTAAGGACCAGAGTAGCGTGAAAGCAACTTCTCCGAGAGGCCAACGCGTCGCGACGGAGACCAAAGGAGAACCAGGGCGCCCGGTGTGTAGTGGGCGTCACGATGGCGGGTGTCATATAAGCGCCGCTGATTTTCCTGCGAGTCCACAAGTCGACGTCGGGCAATATGGCGTGCCTCTTGTGCCTGGATTATGGCGTCCCGGGCGTACTCTGATGTGAAATGCAGGCTATCAGGCAGGAGGGTGTCGAAAGGTAGTCTAGGGTCGCGGCCAAACAAGAGGAAGAATGGAGAGAAGCCTGCGGTATCGTGGCGAGAAGAATTGTAGGCAAAGGTAACGAATGGTAATGCAACGTCCCAGTCGCGATGGTCAGCGGAGACATAAATGGATAGCATCTCAGTGAGGGTCCGGTTGAGACGCTCGGTTAGACCATTCGTTTGTGGATGGTAAGCAGTAGCAAGTTTGTGTTTAGTCGCGCACGAGTGTAGAATGTCATTAACAACTTTAGAAAGAAAGTAGCGGCCTCGGTCGGTAAGGAGCTGTCGAGGGGCACCGTGGTGAAGGATGACGTTTTCTAGTAGGAAATCGGCGACATCGGTTGCACAGCTTGTCGGAAGAGCCCGTGTGATTGCGTATCGGGTGGCGTAATCTGTTGCTACAGCAATCCACTTATTTCCCGAAACAGACGTAGGAAAGGGGCCTAAAAGATCAACGCCTACACGAAAGAATGGTTCGGATGGCACGTCAAGTGGTTGAAGGCGGCCAGCAGGGAGTGTGGTCGGCTTTTTTCGTCGTTGACAAAGGTCACACGCAGCGACATAACGGCAGACGTCACGGTAAAGACCAGGCCAAAAAAGCGCCGACGAACGCGGTCGTAAGTCCGTGACACGCCAAGGTGACCGGCAGTCGGCACATCATGAAGCTGGGCGAGAACAGTCCGGCGCAGATGCGAAGGGACAACTAAGAGTCGGTCAGGGCCGTCAGGGCGCATGTTACAGCGGTACAAGATGCCATCGTGGAGTTCAAACATTCGAAGGGAAGGGTCGGGCGTCGTTGAAGTCAGCCGTTGAATAAGGTCTTTTAAGAAGTCGTCCCGGCGTTGTTCCGCTCCGATATCGTCAAAAGCACTCAAAGAGAGAACGGTGACAGGAATGCCGGCCATACAAACGTCAGGTGGGTCGACAGGATGGCGCGACAAGCAGTCCGCATCTTGGTGTAACCGGCCTGTCTTGTATACAACTGAGTAGTTGTATTCTTGAAGGCGCAGAGCCCATCGGCCAAGGCGCCCAGAAAGATCTTTCAGAGATGGAAGCCAACACAGAGCATGGTGGTCAGTGATGACTGTGAATTGCCGGCCGTACAAATAGGGACGGAATTTTCCCACTGCCCAAACGAGTGCCAGACACTTGCGCTCAGTGATGGAATATTTGCGCTCAGCAGGGGAAAGAAGGCGGCTGGCGTAAGCAATAACACGGTCTTGTCCTTGTTGTTTCTGGGCCAGGATAGCTCCAATACCATGACCGCTGGCATCGGTACGGACTTCTGTAGGAGAGGACGCGTCAAAGTGAGCGAGAATGGGAGGGGAAGTAAGCAGCCGGATCAGCTCAGTGAAAGCTCAGTGAAATGAAGGCAGCGTCTTTCTTGAAGAGCTGAGTAAGAGGGCGTGCAACGTCCGCAAAATTGCGGACAAACCGACGAAAGTAGGAGCAGAGACCCAAGAAGCTGCGAACGTCCTTGGCGCACGTTGGCACGGGAAAGTCTTTCACTGCCCGGATTTTATCTTGATCAGGACGGACACCAGAAGAATCGACGAGATGTCCGAGCACAGAAATTTCACGACGACCGAAGTGGCATTTGGACGAATTGAGTTGTAGCCCCGCCACTGGGGCGCCACTGGGGCGCGCCACTGGGGCGCGCAACTAGCCCAAAATAATGCGCCTACATCGAATTGTACGGCCTGTCCGCGGGAGCGCAGGCGCAATAGCGTGCCGTGAGCAGCGCGGGCAGCCGGCGGGCGAGAAGAATTGAGGAGGAAAGCGCGCGCGCGGAGGAGAGTGTCGCTACTTTCAAGATCAAGGGGCTTTAGGCTGCCTTAAAGCCTGGCTGCCTTGGAGGCGAGTGCCATCTGGATGGTATTGTTGCAAAGAGAAAACCACGGCGCGCCGCTGTACTAGTGGTAGAATTACTGAAAATGGGGCTTGTGTTTCAGTTTGCGCGTAACAGCATTATGTTTTCTCGTATATTGAAATTAGAGTCCGACACTATCATGCCTGTAGGTTGTGGTTAAGTCGTACTTTACGATTTTTTTTAGCTGCGAGAGCATCTTATGCTCGGGGTAGTGTCCGTTCTGCGGCTTCCGCACCCATACTGCGCATGCGCAACTCTCCCTCATTCTCCTCTCCTACGCAGGTGTACGCTCTCCTCCACCCCTCTCCCCCTCTCCGCCACAGGTGCGGCACAGAAAATCATTGCATAAAACTCTCTCTCTCTCTCTCTCTCTAAGGGTACGCTGGTAGGCGGCGCAAGTGTCGCGGCGCAGTATAAAGCGCGCTTTCGCTGTGCTTCCGTCATTCTCTCTCTGTGCAACGATGTGCGAAACGCCATGACAACGTCAACGTCGGCGCTAGTTGCAGCGGCAGCGCTACCTCCGCGCTTTCCAAGAAGACGTCGATACCGAAAATGAATTCACCATGGCGCTTCTAAACAGCCCGTCCCTCAACGCCCACGCCAGGGACATCGAACGGGACCCGGTCATAACCAAAGCGGACGTGCTTTGCCTCATGGAAACGTGGAACGCCGCACGGCCGACCATCAATGGCTACGACGTGATCGTGTATACGGAGGAGGCACAACGGCAAGTCGGTGGTGTCGCCGTATACCTGAAACGCACTCTCACCGCAAACGCAAAGGACCTAGACCTACCGGTCACCACACAAAGGCACAACGGAGAGCACTCGGCCGTCCGACTATCCTTCCACGGTGACAACAACATCGTCATCATGACGCTGTATCTCAAACCCAACATCTCAAGAGAAAGCGTCCAACTTTTCCTCGCAAGGAGCATGGTAGAGTACACCAAGACCTACAAACACGCGCCCTTCATACTCGCAGGGGACTTCAACGTAGACATACTGATAACCGATTGGCTGGTGCAGCACATGAAGGACGTATACTCTTTGCGATGCATTTCCCAAGATCCCAAGCAACCCACCACCATCAGGGGAACATGCATAGACTTCGTCTTCGCAAATTTCTAACTCTACCTTCTGCAGCAAGACCCATTGGCACAACACTTCACCGACCACAAAGCCATCGTCTTCAAGATACCGCGAGCACCGACGCTAGGAATCGCGTACGATCTCTAAATAAAGGCGCAACAACCCCATACAAAAGTCTCCTCTCTTCTCAATACATTCTCTCACTCTAACTTTCATTGGGTTCTGTTGCCAAGTGAAACGAAACGGAAACTCGATGCGCACCCCCCGCGATGCTTTCGCATCGCACCATAGTTGCCCGTAGGTTGAGATGATGTGATTTTTTCTCCTCCCCTGACGCCGGTGCTTACGCCGACACCGACGCCGACACCTGATTTTCTGCAACACGGGGCCTTTAGCGATGTCGCGTTAAAAACGGCAGCGCCTTCATTTACTAGGGCATATGAGGATTTGATGGCCGAATATTGCAAGCAGCTCATCTTCCCCGATGAATCCACATTTCTTCGTAGAGGTGTGACCAAAAGTGCTGCCTTTGGAGACCACACAACTGCGGGTATTTGCCTGTTTCTACCCTTGCTTAGCAACAATTCTTCGGAAGCACAAAACGTTTTCCGTCTAAAATGCCCATTTTTCTCTCCTTCTTTTTGAGCAGATACAAGCCTGGCTATCTTTCCGAATACCGCAACAGCGGCCGATGTGGTGTGAACGCTTGGGGAGTGGTAAGCAAACAGGGCCTCGTTACGCTAGTACGGGAGTCCCCATCGTTCACAGCTGATGCGTACTGTGTAATTCTCGATGGCCACCTATTGCCATACGCCCGGGATGGACCTTTTGAGGATCGGTGATTTCACTTCCCGCATGACCTCAACTCTGTGCACACCACGGGTGCTGTACAAGAGCTTCAAGAATGTGCTGCCCGTTTGCTTGACTGGCCTCCGAAAGGTGCAGACTTCGATGAGTTTGAAAACGGCCAGGGTGAAATTAAGGAAAATTTGTCCCACATGAAGCTGGGAGCCCCCATTGCCGACGAGTTTTGGCTAGCTATAGCCGGCAAGTGGAAGTGCCTCGGAGGGTAAAAGGTCTTCATAGCTACGAGTCCCTGCCACGCTGGCGACAAGTTGCGCTTGGAGCGGAAGGTGCATTCACGTGGTATCGAAGCCTGTCATGACAGATGCCACCTGCGTAAGACACAACGCGGAGTTACATTTCAATTGTTTTATTCGTTATGGAAAAAATTAAGTCAATGTGCTTCCTGTTATTTAGCTGCACTCTGTTGTGCATACTATTTTTGTTCCATTCAGCTCGCATGGGCTACTCTTTATTAGCTTTTAATACAGAGTGTGTACAAAAGAAAAGGAGTGTATGTGCCAACAAACGCAGACGCGCGATCAAGTGTAAGAATATTCCCTATCAAGAGTGCAACGAAGCGGCCAGGTTCCGCAACTGACAGGTACACAAATATCTGCGAACCTCACTCCGACTGTGGAACATTGAAGACAAGCTTACTATAGGACCACTTTAATTACTTCCTGTGCATGAAATAGACATTGAAAAATACGCCACCTAATTTATTTCTTAATATAATTTTATTACCGCTTGTGCTGTCACACCTGCTAAGGGGCCCGCCACTTTATGTGTAAAAGGTTCCTTGTATAGATGGCTTCCACTGACGTCATTCTAGCCGTCATGTTGGTGCACCGACACGATGATAAGCTGGGTCCGTAACGTCATGTGAAAGCTTTCAATAGGATGGATTGGACTGAAGTGCTCGCAGTCCCCATGTTGGTGCACCAACACTGTGATAAGGTGGGTGCGTGACGTCACGGGAAAGCTATCAATAGCCGAGTAGAAAATACGGCTCGCAAGATAACTGTGCAAGAAGAAATGACTTCTCACTCCGGGCAAACGCGCTTCAAAAGGAGGCAACAGTGCGATCGTAGCCGAGCCGCATAGCTCGCACATAATTGCGAAAAGCATGGCTATCTCACAGAATGGATGCAGATACCGACGTGAATCCTCCGCAAGCAATCCTCATGCGCTACAGATTACAGTGCAGAGTGCGCGAACATGCAGACTGTCACAGGCCACGATTCGCCCAGACCCCCTGTTACGGCGCTGAGAGGTCCATATCGCTAGCTTTTGAAGCAAAGCAACACCAATCCAGAAGCACTATGCAACCAGGCTCGCTTGTTGGGGAGCCCGCCCACGCAGATACCAGGGCTGCATTCTATCCGCAGGTGCGCTCCGCCGGCGTGCAATGGCTTGTCCGACGTTCCGAATTATTTTGTGAGCACCTGTGCGTACGTTGTACCACAAATAAAACGAAAGTGAGGCAGAGCCCGTCTCGCGATGAATATCTACGTTAATGCATTTAGCACTGACGCAATCTAGCGAAAACACCCGTCGCCACCACAAAGAGGTGTCATGTACGATCGGTGTATCTAGCTGGATTAGTTTATCGTGTTTCTTTCTCGATAGGCTGCGCCATCTAGTGCCGCCGCCGCTGAGTCCGCGTGTGCATATATAGTCAGGCAACATTGTCTGAATATATATCACATGGATTCAATTCCACCCAGCTCCGGATAAACAATACCTTTTTTTTGCGATGGAAGAGGCACACATACAGAGTGATCTAGCATGGCGTCCAAAAGCATTAATAAGAAGCAGTGGCGCATACCCAGTTTCGCATATTCGGTGACCAGGTTATTCCGGTGACTGTTTCCAAATCGGGTTTCGTCAGCGAAGCAGCCCATTACTCCACTCGTTAGACCATGGACTACCCAGTGACAAACGTTGGCGGGAAACAGAGATCCAGGGAGACAGGCACATAGATGAGCCGTAAAATAGACAGTGGAAAGTGCGTGAATGCTGATAATAAGTGCGTCACTGCTAATCAAAATCATCTTGTACGCAGAGTTGGTAGACGTGACGTTGACTGTGCCATTACAAAGGACAATCGATGGGAAGGATTCAGGAGAGGATGCTCCGTAGAGAGTGAAAGAGATGCCCCGAAGACACCTTTAAATTATTACTTTTATTGCGATAGCAAAAATATGAACTCTTATTATTGACATTGTAACCTTTCAGTGAAAAAATGGTTATATGAGAAGTATATATACATTCGTTGGACCATTACCGCTTCCTCTTGTGAAGAAAACCCGAAACAATAGACCGAGTGTTCCTCTCTCTTTCATTGGCATGTATTTCAGTGGACTTTGAAGAAAAACATAAAAATTACACCATATACAATCTGGTATCCGCCCGCAGAAAAGGTGCCCTTACGACTTGTTTATTCTCTTGAGCCTTCATCGTATTCAGAAGCAGATGATCGCGGTCCAACATCCATATATATAAGTACGCAATATCATGGAGAACTTTAGATGTCGCGTGTCGCATATCCGATATGTGCTATGCTGTCAAGGTCTCAAGGTGTTAAACACGATGCAAGGAACGTGTGAATTATGAAAAACCTTTATGGGGCATGAGCATAAAAGAAAAATACATACATCAACAACGCACGCGTTAGAAACGCAATAGAATCAACGCTAACACACAGCAAACTATTGTTAAGCGGCAGCCACGAGTGGCGCCAATCAGAAGAAGATTATTTGACGAAAATATTTAGAATCGGTCTGGCCGACCTTCTTCTTTATGTATTGTTGCCTTTGTTGTATATATTCTAAATACGCCTGCACATGTGCCTTACGCACCTTTTATTCCCTTTAGCCCTTTCCCCAGTAGAGGGTAGCTAGCCAGTATTTACACTGGCTAACCTCCTTGTCTTTCTTTTCCTTTCTTTCTCGCTCTCTCTCCGCAACGTAACAAATGGGTGGAGGTGCGAGGTAACCACGACAGACAACATCGGAGCTCCGCAGTGGGCTTTCCCTTGGACAGGGGAACATGACGGACGAAACAGGGCCCGAAATGGCGCGTCCCGCATCGACGCCTACAACACCGACGGTTGTCCTGGCTCAGCCGCGGGATCCAGGAACGTTCTGCGGCACCGAGAACCTCGACGTGGAAGGCTGGATCACCAGGTACTAGCGTGTAAGTGCCCACAACAGATGGGATCCCATGATTATGTTGGCCTTGGTCTTCTACCACATGGTACGGCGAAGGTGTGGCATGACAACCACGAGGAAGAGATTAATGACTGGGGCACGTGCAAACTGAAGCTGAGGAACTTGTTCGGCCGTCCCGCCGGTCGGAAGAGCACTGCTAAAAAAAGAACTATCGACCCGCGTCCAAACGTCCACAGAATCATACGTCTCTTACATCCAGGACGCGCTGGCTCTGTGCCGTAAGGCCGACAGCGATATGCCTGAGTCAAACAAGGTTGCGTATCTACTAAGGGGGTTCGCTGACGATGCTTTCAACCTGCTCATGTGATAAATTGCGAAACAGTACAGGACATCATCAAATAGTGTCAACGCTTTGGACGGGCGAGCCATCGCATTGCAACGCCATTGGCACGCCTGCCGAACAAAGCTGCGACATCCTCTTGTGATGGCAGTCTAGGAATGCAGCGACTATCATCATCAGATGACCTGATGCGGATATTTTGGCGATAACTTCAAGCCATTTCTCTTGCAGCCCTTTTTTCTCGACCTAGTGAGCCGAACAACTTGCCTACAGCACCATTTGTGCAAGCAATAGTCCGCGAAGAACACGCTAATTTTGGAGTTCATTCTGTATGTACCGTTGCCGCTTCACAGCTAATTCATGCTCCTTGTCCACTGACTGGTCAGCGGTATCCTGCACGCTACCGAAACCCAGCAGAGTGGCGAACCGCAGACGATCGGCCAATATGTTTTGCCTGCCAGCGTATCGGTCACGTTGCTCGCCATTATAACCACACTGTTTCCCCCCCTCGACGACCGCTATTCGGCAGTTATTATCGCCCCCAGCGCCTCCTCTATTATTGCGATAGCAATTATATGGACACTCAAAAGCAGATTTCTGCCGTCGGCGTCGCCGTCACCGTCGGCGTCGCCGTCGCCGTCGCCGTCGCCGTCGCCGTCGCCGTGAGGTTCCGTATGACGTCATTTGGAGATGAAATCGTCGCCGCGCGCCGAACGCTGTATGTGCGAGTGAAAGGGAGCGAGGGGCGCGTCTTTCACGGGGAGTGAACGCACGGCGGAGAACAAACGCGCGTTCTGCGCCGTGCTCGCTTAAGGGCTGCAGAAGTAGGCGTCTCTTTTCTCCTTTACAATCACCATATATGTAGAGCAAACGCGCCTTCTTCGGACGCGCGAGAGGCCGTGGGGGAGGGGGAGGGAAGGGAGGCGACGTTTAGCTGCGGCACCAAGTGCCTATTTATATCAGAGGCTCCAGCAACAGTCACCAACGCCGCACGCATTTTGAGCTAACGCGGGCAAAACGCCGATGGCGTCGACAACAGTTCTGCGTGTTGTTGCTACCAAAGCCGCTCACCTTACTTCGTATGACATTGCTGTGTTGCTATCGCATTCATTGCTTCGCCCTTAGGGCGAAACTGTGACATTTTTTTTTTAAATTCGAGTGCAATCGCTCGCTCTGCAATGAGAGCCGTTGGTCCGCCTTAGTTCAGTGAGTTGCCGCGATGTGACGCTACCAAGTGTGTATTACTAAAATCCCTATACAAGAAAAGTATCGCCATCCTTTGATCAACGCCGCTTATCTCTCTCCTGTATCTCCGATTGGACGATAGCGCGCGCTTTCACTTATTTATATTTAGTTGTTTTTTTCTGCCTCAGAACCACATTGAAAGTCACTCTGCGCAGCCGCAGTCGCCGGCGGCGGCCGCGGCGCGCGCCCGGCCTGAAAGCTATGACGAGAACTTTCTAGGGGCGCCACCATCGACTTGCTTTCGCAAGCATAAAGTAAAGAAAAACACAAGCACTTTAGGAGGGGAGACGGCAGAGGAAAGAGTAGACGGCGGTACTTTTACTATATAGGCACTTTAGGGACGACTAAAGTACCTTGATAATTTGAAAGGGCCGACATTCTGTGAACTCTGCCGCCGCACCGAAATCCCTCACACGCTCTTCTCTCCCGCCTCTCGAATCGACGCTTTTCTGATGGATCATTGGCCCCTCGGGCCGTTGCCCGGGAAATGCGCACCGAATGACGCTTTGCTTGTGTTTGAATTTTTCGTCGGGGCCATTAGCAGGCCGCCTCTCTCGGTTGCGAGACAAGCTAGCGCTACCACAACGCTAGCGCTCTTATGATAACTAGCGTCATGTGAGGATGGAGTCAGAGAAATGCCTTTTCACGTGAGCCTTGACTCCCTACAGGTGATCTGCAAACAAGGGGAGGGAACTGAGGCTGTCGTTATGACATAAACATGACGGAAACCATCAGCCCACGAAACCAAGGCAAGCATAGGGAGTGTTTCTATTTTTTCTGTTTAGGTTGTGGTGTTAAAAAAAGATTATGCTACCGCGACGTTTTTTGAATGAGAACAGTCTCAAGTCGACATTCGGTGATTTCACGTCGTTTTTGCTACATTGCCAGGTATTCCGGCGCGTGGTCACAGAAATGTCCAACTGCAGCTCTGCTATTTACAGTATTTCGTTCATTTCGTGGCCGACGTGCTCCGAAACGCATTTTTGCAAATATATAAATGTTTGAAGCGTTTCTAGGTGTTAATTTTTCCTTTATTGGCTACTGGAGACGCACCGTGTGATCCGGAGTTCAGGTGAACAAATTTACTCCTATTCTTGGCGTTACCTAACGTCTGAAGAGCTATAACCTGTAGTTGTAGGTAGCTTACCGTTCATATACAGAGCGATGCACACGTATCTGCTGCTCCGTTTTCGCAAATTTTTTTTAGCGGCGCTCTTTGGTCATATTTTTGTCTCCTCTCGAAGCGTCTGTTTCGCAATGTGACGTGACAACTTCATATTCGCTCACATAACTAAGGCCATCTTATTTCACACTTGCTGCAGCTGACCAGACCTGGCCGCGAAATAAGTGCAGGACGCTGCAGCTGCAGGTACGGCGCACGGGGAGACTGCAAGCATTGCGCAGCACTAGCCATTTTCGTTGTCCGTTATGAGGACCGATCAAGCACGACTGGCCCAAAGTGTTGGGGTGTGCCATCCAAAAAAACGAGAATAGAGGACAAGATGTCCATCGAAGACCTTTTCGGTGGTAAGCACTTAGTCCCCTGTCTGCATGAATTGCGCTAAAAAATATTGCTTTCGGAAATCGGGTGTTTTCATGTGCAACTAAGCAGCTGTTCTTATACAATTTATGTTGCCTTTGTTAGGATTAGAGTGTCATTCATGTCTGATTTAGCTCATACATAGGGCTGTGTATTTTTTTCCGCAGTGAACAAGCACCTGTACGTTGGGGGTAAAAAGCCTGCCGCATTAGAGCCCAATTATGTACTGACTCATTTTCCAGACATCGAATGTGCTACATCAAGGATTCTTAGAGAATGCGACAAAACTTCCGAGGAGAATATCTGCAGAGATATTGTTGACAGTATTGTCCATGAAGTTGTTCTAGGGGAGCAAATAACTCAATTAAAATGCACTCTAAAAGAACCACAAGAAGTGTTTTACATATTAACTGTAGAGTGCACTTACCCCAAAGTGCTCATAAGAAAAAAGAGCATGAAGCACTAATGGCCCAGCAAGAACTGGCTTATTACAATGCGAAAGTGCGGTGTGCTGACACACTTTATCTCTGTGCGCTCACTAAGGGTCAGTCGCGAAACGTAAGGTGGGCGGTAGTTTCATGGATGCACTCAACTGTTTGAATTACACATGCATATTTCTATTGCCAAAATAATAATGCCACCTACTTTCCCAACAGGTGGCACCAAGAAAGGAGAGTGCGCATCACATGTTCGCTCGCGCACATGATTCTTCGGTCCCGAAAGCCTCCCCAGGAATTTGCAGATGCACTCCTGCGTGCTCCACGATTTTTTTCTGCAGCCACAGCCTATGGTATGCCATTCAGTGTTGTTGATCACAATATTAATGGGGGAAAATCCTTTTTTTAGGTATGCAGATGGAGCCAGAAGCTCGTAGAGAGTTCCAGGTAAAAATGCGTGCAGATGTAGTTGAGGTAACAGACCGCATCCTTTTTTTAAATTCATATTTCAAGTTCTGAACATTGTTACTTCTTTTCCAGACAGGACTTGTGCTTCACCCTAGATTGCCGTGGCTGTGTGGGAGCCCAGATGGCCTCGTTTTAAAGGAAGATGAAACCCACCTACTCGAAATCAAGTGCCCTTTCTCCAGAAAAGATGGGAAAATCATAGATTACGAAAACTTTGCCACATTTGTGCCATACATTAAGTACCGCAATGGAAAGCTGGAGCTGGTGAAAGGACATAATTACTACACTCAGGTGCAGCTCCTAATGTATATATGTGCCATTGAAAAATGTTTCTTTTTTGTGTACAGCTGAATGGAGAGCATTACTATTCCTGTGAAAAAAGACAAAGGTTTTCTTTGTGCGGCTGTGCGTTACTTAGAAGATTTTTATTTTACATGGCTTTTGCCCGCACTTGCTAAGCTGTGAAGCCTATATTGTTTCAATTGATGTAATAAATGTAATATATCACTCCTCTGCATAAGTTTGTTGTCTCGCAGAGTAGCATCAAATGCACGCACCTGCAGCTGAGTTTGTAAAACAGAAATTGGAACTTACCAAACCTAGTATGCTTATACACAGCTGTTCTTAGAGGCACACTTCAAAACTCCGAACTCTTCTTTTATCAAAATTTTGAAAAATATATCTTGTAGGAATCATTAGTTGGTATGTGTAGAGTCAGTCATTTGTATTTACTACACCCACATAAAATAATTAAATGGCAGAACACTGCAGATTAAAAAGCACACATAGAAAATTTTATTTACATTGCAAGGCACGACTTACAAGATTGATAGCTTAACATTCTCTTTATAAAGAATGCAGTCTTGAAAATAACTTCACAGAACTGTCCTAGTAACTATACAGGACTAGCTTTTAAACACAAACACTTGCATACATTCAATGGAACTTCACACATACGCCTTCATCACTATGTTTGGTTTATATGACTTAAATAAGCTCGAAACCTAGTAAGCATAACAGTCTGAGATCGGAGTTATGAATTTAACACATCAAAATATAATATTACACGCTTACACCTGCAGACCCCCTTTCACGAATGATTGGAGGCTGCAAGTTAGCAAGAACACAACATACATGAAGCACGTCCCTCATTGCCGAGATCAGCTCTGTGGGCACTCTAGTATTAAGGATATTGTAACACTTAATTATCTCGATCACTCAACACGAATACGAACCTGTGCAATATTTTACGTCTCTGTTACCTCCCTCTCACTGACCTGGTCACTGTTTTGTAGAAAGGGAGGCATCACCAACATAGCTTGTACTTGTTTGAACCCAGACTTTATCCCCGGAAATCCTTTGTCGGCCATGACCACATCCCCTGGCTGCACTAAGTCTAAAAATCCAGAATCTACAGTGATGTATACATCAGAACATCTTCCACCGTAGGCCTTTGAGCAGAAGCAAACTGCACCACACGGGGTAATGCCCACAAGAAACTTTAGGGTATATCCTCCTTTGTAGTAGGAGTAGAGAACTCGTTGCTGCTGCACAGTGCTAGGCTGTTCTGTGCGCACCTCGGTACAGTCTATGATCATTGAACAGCCTGGGTAGTTTGCTTTGAAGCACTCGGGCATTGTTTTCATTAATACATGAGCTGGGGGACGAAAAATCCACTTCTGAGTGGCAGTTCTCAAAGTTCTCAAGACACTATTAAAGTGGCGCGACACTGTAATTCAACTCACTGAAAAGAGTACTGCGAGAGATGAATAGCTGATGCCCAGCTTAAGCTTCATCAGAAACATCAAAACCCTGTCTGCTACTGGAATGTCACAGCTACGCTCTGCACAGGCTGGCATTATGCTCATTAGTAGAGCAAACACATCTAGTGTCACTCCACACAGGTCCCTGACAGCAGGCGCGCACAGTTTGACACTTTGATAGCCAGTGAAGCAGCTAGTTCTGTGGTCAAATCCACTATCGCGTGAAGTCATGGGCTGTTTGCACTGAACCGCTGCGCTACAAACACTTTTGTGCTCAACCTGGGTGCATGATTCGTTACCCTGCAAAGAACACAACAAAACACTAAAACTGCTCGAGGCCGCAAAATCAGCGTCACTTTGGCATGCCTGAAAGAAAAAGAAAAAAAGACATGCACTCAATGGAAAATCAGGTAAGAAACTACACACGGGTACAACTTTAGGAGAATATGCATACGTTGGGAGTTTTAGAACAAGGATTACATGTCTTCAAGAAAAGCAATATGATAGTTAAATCTTAGCTTAGAAAACGATGCACACATTAAAGGTAATGCAGTCATATAAATGATATTCTCACTGGGCCTGAAAGACAGATAAAATTCTTTCACAAACTTTTGCTCCACTGTGAGCCATACCCGCGCAGAAGTGCATTGAGGCAGCCCAAGCGAATAAAAGTGCCCTTGACAACTCTCACATAAGCTTAATACTTAAATTACAATGTATCAATTTTATGTCACTACTTATTGCTTCCTGTGAGACTTGCCTTATCTTCTTGTGCCACCTGTAGTGATGCAGCAGCAGTGCAGAGCAGCTCCAAGCCAGGCGGACGCAAAGAGTAATTGTGACCTGCAGTGTCTGCATCTGTATCTTGGCTGCCCCGTGTGGTATCCGTACTGGCAATGGTGCAACAACCTTCTCCGGTTGCCACTGATTTTACCTCGTCTCTTTTCTTCCACCCGAAAGTACACAGAAAAAAGAAGTGTCGAAACAGCTTTCACTTCTCGCACTATTCAGTGTCTTAAGCTGGGCTTCAACAGTTGAATTTGCAGGTTAACTGTAACAAGCAAATGAGCCACTATAATTGAAGTAAACAGTATTAACAGCATCTGCATTAAATATTGATACGCACTAGAAGGCACAGCAGGCAGATGACAAAATGATTGGCCACTTACCTTCCATACCTCGACAGCTGGTCGGTTGATTTTATAGGACGAACTTTGTAAACATCCGGGAAGATATTTGGGTGATAGCCAGGGTGTGTCGCTATCGTGCTTTTTGCGCCGTTCACGAAGTGTTTGGACCAGATCCTGCTCGTCTGCGTCGGCATCCACGGCGAGCCGTCGTTCTCACTGAAGAAAACAAGAGGAGTATGGTTGCGAATTCTACGCAGGTCATACTGACGACACAGTGCCCTATGCATGTGGCCGCAAGCAAGAGCGCACATGCAGTAACTGAATGACTTCTTGACGAGACGGTAAACGAGGCAAACACGCCACAAAGCGCTGACGAGAGCGAGCAGTTTCACGGCGGGCGCCACTTGGTGAAGGCATTTGAAGGTTAGATGTTACACGCGCCACCACTACCCCCAAAATCAACGCAAACCGAGTTAACTTACTTCGCTGAAAGTATCACAGAAAAACCCAATTTAACAACTAATTACCGGACTACACGCATGCAAGCAAATCAACAAATGTTCGCATGCAGCCTACAAGAGCATTTGAGGCACAAATTCGCGCGTAAAATCTCGCGCTACGCAAGCTTGCTGTGCAAAACGTGCTCCATACACTTCCAACCGTGGTAAGCACACAAATACAGTTGCAGAACATCAAGCAGCTAGACCTGGCTAGACCTTAAAGCATATAGTTACATTGACACTAGGAAAACGCTGTTTTAACAATTACTTACTTAACTCTTCGAACAGCAACAATCCATCTTTTCAGTCGTTCTTGCTCCCACGGACGGCCTGGAAATCGGTACAATTTCACGCCAGGCTGGCCTTCGTGGCTGTGGCAGATTTTTACGCAGCAGTACCGGCACTTGTTCCTTTTCCGTACGCTTTCAGTCGATGGATCAGAATTAGTCGAGCTGAAGGATGACATTGTCTCGACGCCAGAAAAGACCGAACAGCACCAGCGACGCCGCGCCTACGAATACCCCCGCGCGCTTTGGCCGTCTCATTATTGTTGGCGGCGCTGCGACAGATGGCGCGGCAATCGCAGCAAACGTCACCGATGAGCGGAGCCTTCGTAAAACGAGCAATCGCAGGGAATTGTGGGGCGCGCCGTCTGCTAGCAGCTTCCGGTTCGACGGACGACGCGGCGGCATCGGCGGCATGCCCGGCGCAGGTGTTTTAAATGCAGAGCATTTCTTTAAAGGCCAAGATATAGTCCGGCGTAACGCGCGCGCGCGGCCACGCGCGTCGCGGTTAAGCAACGCCGCTGAAAAGTGCACCATCTACAGTCTGGCGTCACGGCGTAGCCGGCGTGCCCAGCTGCGCCGGGCGCGCTCGGCGCCGCCAGCGCGGAGATAGAACATGTTTTATTTCACGCGGCTGCCGCTAGACCAGAATGCACTGCGCGCTGTAGGGGCAGTGGGCAGAAAGGCAAAATGGCGGCTTGTGGCGCTCGCAGTGAAAGTGCGGCTGTTGTTTTCACAACAACGTCCGTGGACGATGACAGCGCAAGTGAGGATGCACTTATTGAACGCCTGCTGGAAGGAATTCGCAGCCATCCATGTGTGTATGATGTGAAACGAATGGACTACCGCGACACTGAGCGGAAGAACAACGCATGGGAAGCTATACGAAAGCAGTGCGGTCTCGCCACAGGTAAGCTGCATTTCACATTCATATTTAGTTATAGCGGACAGTTGTCGCAGTGTAGCTTGTCCAATTCTTGTCGCCCTTTTTTCTGCGTTGGTTGACCAGTGCCTGAAAATATGGAAGAGGCTGCGAGACCGCTTCAACCGAGAAAGAAACTTAATCGAGCAGACGAAGAGGAGCGGGTCCGGGTATGTAGCCAAGCGCACGTGGGAGTTCCTCTCCGCAATGGAATTTTACAAGGACTGCGGGCGTATGAGACCGTGAGTACTTTAGTGAATACTTTGGGAGTACTTTTGCCACATTTCTCGGTCGCTGCGCGAATGTTACTTACGATCAAGAACCCATTGCCCTTTCGCAGCTTTTTAGCTAGAGGTCGAAGTTTTCGGTGCTTATTTCTGAGAAAATTACGCGGATTTTTTTTTTCACTTACAAAAATTTGCCGTTTACCGGCTGTTATTTTATCCCAATTACCCGATATTTGTAGTTTATTTTTCGTCTTGTGAATGATAGAGCATTTTAAAGCCACCCTCGATTTCGTCCTTCAATTTCTTTTTTTCTACCTTTTTTTTGGGGGGGGGGGCGCGTTGCTGTTTTTGCGATACGGAACACAGGGAACCCTATTTATATAACTTACATCTGCGAATTCTGGCCTACAGCTTTGAAGAAGGTGGCTGATTTTGTCGTCAACGACACTACTGAAACGCGACGGCTATCTCTACGTGTCTCGACACAATCAGTACACGGCTGAGGTAATGAGCAGTGACAGGATTTTTGTTTTATTGCTTGCGCTACAACACGTCATATTCTGACAACCGTTAAACAGTTGCATTGCTTCATCTAGAGGTCGTGTGTCGCGCAGTAAGCTTTAATTTTATTGTGTCAGAATAAAGCCTTTATAACAATGAAATTATCAAGTAAGAACTGTATTGATAGGTGACTTTTAGACATTCAGATGTTTTTATGCTGCTTACGTGGCGATAACATTGGAATTCGAGTTGTCTGCTTTTGTGAAAGCACACTCTTGGCAAGAGTGCTCGCAAATATTTCTAAAGCTTTCTGAATATTTTGAGCTGCTCTTATGACACGATAGTCTATTGACATGTCATTCATGGCAACCACCCATACCAGCACAAAGCATTTGTATGAGTCAAAAGACTATCATATTGCAGTCCCTTGAAGTGTCTGTGACGCGCCAGTTTTACCTGCCCTCAAATGAAGGGTGGGGGAGATATTAAACCTGCGCTGTGGCTCAGAGTAAATGGTTGAAATGCTGACCAGACCACGACATTCAACAATGTTTCTACCTTTCTGTCCCGAATTTTCCTTATTTAGAACCGTATCGAACGTGCGTGCTTCACAAGAAGGAGCGACCAGCCAGGACAGCACGGCGGAGGAGCTGCTGAATACCATGTGCGGCACCGCCAGTGTGTCTCCGTTGCCCTCTGAGGACAGCTTCGACCAGGAGCAAGCAGGCCAAGCGGACCAGTACAGCGTTGAACTGGTTTCTCTACAGGCTGATCGACGCACTTGTGTTGGGACAGTGCCTTCAAGTGTTCAGAAAAAGCGCAAAAAGAATGATGATTTTGACCAGCAGCTTCTGAGCCACCTAAAGGAAAAAATGACAGAAAATGAGGCATTTGGCCTTTCTATCGGTTTGACATTGGACAGGCTGGCCAAGCAAGTAGCAGCTAAGTGCAAAGCACGGTTAATGGAGGTAATTGCAGAGTTTGACATTTAATCTCTTTTAAAAATATGCAGCAGCTACCTTCATTGATCCTGTTAACTCATGTTAAAAGACGGGACAGCAGTACGTAGTTTTTTTTGTCTTATACAATGAGTCTGCAGAAGCACTGTACCATAATTTTTATCCCGTTGCATTTATCAAGAAGCGCGACAGTGCTGTTGTTTACCAAGAGCGTAGTTGCAGCTGTATTGACGTTTGCATTTCTACCCTAAATTAAGCAAGTGTTCATGTGCCTTCAGATTTCATTCAAACCAATTTTTTATAGTAGCATACTTGATTACTTTCCCATTTTTATGAAACGTAGCCATGCTGCTTTATCCCATCAATCTATATGTTGTTTTCTTTGATGGCAGCCTGAATGAGATTACTTTTTTTTTAAAGTTCACTTGTAGTATCTGTGCATGTACTGTGCAGCTTAAGCTAGAGGGTGAAAGTACCTTTGTATACTCACATGTGCTAGTAAAGCAAAGTGCAATCCATACTTTCCTTACACTTGGTTGCAACAGCGTGTTGCATTTCAAAGGAATATATTTGTTTGGCTCGGAAGTACCAGAGCCATTGTAGGCAGGTCTTTTGTACATTTCCTTTGTAAATTTGTGTTCTGAACTAGCGTGAGTGAGATCACACTACGTATTCGTGTGTGCAGACAGCTTGTGTTCTTACTATACGATAAGGCTGCATCATCATGTTGGATTTAAAAGTGTGTACTATGTGCCTTGAAGTGATATATCTGTGACAGCAATTTTTAAACATATTTTTACTCATGTGTACCTGCTAGGGTAATTCACAATACATTTTGACGCTCATATCTGCAGGTGTAGCTATTTTCCTTGCACTTGGCTGCAGCCGCATGCGGTATTTTAAATAGTACAATGCTCATTGTGTCTTGAAGTGACAAATATATTATAGTAACGTCTTTTTACACATGCTTTGTACGGAACTAACGCAATTCAGATCACTTTTATATATTCGCAAGCGTACTTTGCTTGCATTTTCATATGCAAGGCTGCATGTTGTAACGAGTGCAATACATATATGTGTCTGTGTTTTCAAGTGACAGAGCTATTCTAGTCAGGGTTCTAATACATTTCCTTTTTACATGTTTTGTACTGAACGAACACGATAAGATTATTTTTACATACTCTCGTGTGCAGTTTGCTCGTATTGTCCTGTATAAGGCTGCAGTGTCATGTTAGATCTAAAGGAGGGCAATATGTTTAGAATGACAAAAAGTATAGCTAGTCATCAGAGATTCATCGCAGCAAAAGATGAGGCGGGGCAGACACAGGCACAAGAGAAGAGAAAACGATTGAACGTCGTACATGTCTTTACACTGCGTTTGATCTGTCATTTTCTCTTGTGTCTGTGTCTGCACGCCCAACCTTTTTCTTCGATGAGGGCAGTATATTGCTCTTTTGGCCTTGGAATGAGGAGCCTATCCTAGTCAGGTTATTTTGTTGATTTGTTTTGAAAAGTGTGGTGCAGCATGAGCCCAATTTAGATTGTTTGCATTCGCAGTTTCTATTTTATCACCCATTGCTTTACGATTACCTACCTGTCTGAAAACTTGCTACGAGTATTTCGTTAATGCTATACATGGAAACTAAGCCTTGTCATGTGCTGTGCACACCACCAGTCATTCCACTGTTGTAATGCTTAAAAATCAATAAAGATGAAGCCTACAGTATTCGAAGTTTATTTATTTTAAAGATACTGTATATGTTTGAGCAAGTAAACCAAGCAGCTCGGGTTACTAGATACATATCTTTACACAGCAGCAATGTACACTAAAACATAAAAGAACACAAGATCGGCCAGAATATAAAAGTGATTTAGCAGCGCTAAAGCAATAAAAGTAAACATCACGAAAGCACACAATACAGATACAAATTAACGTTGTCACATACTATTATTGCAACTGTTGACAGCCTCGTGCAAGATTTATACCAAATGGAGGCAAAACAACAATAGCACAGGTGCAGAAAACATCCAGGAGTCACTCAGTTCCGCCTAATCACTTTAACCTGCCATGGCACAGAGCCTGCTGCAGACAAGAAGTAATTTGAAATGTCATCTCTGAGTGACATGGCTGTAGGAGAAGATCGATTACTGCTAGACACTGCAGTCGCTCCAACCGGTGTGATGGCATGCCTCCAATACCCATCCTGTATTTCCTCGCCACACACTGTGTCACCATAGCCTGCAGGACAGTACGCCGAATCTACCATCAAGAAGTTGTGCAAGCACACTGCTGCCTTCACCATGTCAGTGAGGAGTTCAGGCTGTCCCGTGACAGTGCCTAGAAAAGCCCTCCACCGCGACACAAGGATTCCAAATGCGTTCTCCACGCACCTTCTCGCCCTTGATAGACGATAATTAAAAATTATTTTCCTTTCGTCCAACTGCCTTCCTGGGTACGGACACATTAGATATGTGCGCAACGGAAATGCTGCGTCACCTACCATAAAAACTGGCCACCCATTGACTGCTGTAGGGAGCTCCAAACTTCCATGCTCAAAAACTTCTCTAATAGAGCTGTCATTAAAGAAAGCACCATCTGAAGTCCTTCCTTGGGCCCCGACTTCGACAAGAGTAAACCGGTAGTCTGCATCAGCCACGGCAAGCAGAACAATGGAGTAGAAGCCTTTATAGTTGAAATAATCTGACCCGCTGTTATCAGGGCACTGAATTGCAAAGTGCTTGCCATCTATGCTTCCGACTACATTTGGAAAATTCCACTTTGAGCTATATGCCCGGCGAATTTTGACCCAATCAGCAGCTGCTGGGGGCTTCAGGACGAGCGGCGATAGGCAGTCCCATATCGCCGCTAGCGTTTCTTTTAAAATTCCAGCAACCGTTGTAGCGTGCATACAGTAGCTCATTGCGATGTCTTGCATTGAGGCACCTGTTGCCAGAAACCTGGAAAATCACCAATAGCAAAATAAGTTCACAAAATATGTGATGAAAACTTTCTCGAATGTTTAGTTACAATAATCACTTCAACGCCTTATGCATTAAAATTTATAAAACTTCAATAAAAGGGAACAGTGCGCAATAAAAAAAGATTACAGATAGGAATTGCTATGCTGAGGTGGCGTCAGAACAATGAACTCACCTTAAAGTCACTGCCAGCCTTTCCGCAGGGCGTATCGGTCTCCTGTGGTTAGGCGCCTGCAGTATTCTCTCGTACACTAAGCTCAACAGGTGATCGAACTTCGCCTTGGTCATTCTGCGAAAGCAAGTGTTTTGTGTGAGTCACAATGTTTACATTTATCGCCCCCAATCTTCCACTGCGGGGTATAATGATAGCTGTAGTAGAGGGCTCCGCATTAATTTCGAGCATATGCATTACAACGCATGCATTAAAACGCAATCCACGTGGGCGTTTTTTTTATTTCGCCACCACCGAAATGCAGCCCCCACGACCGGGAGCAGAACGCATCGGAGCCATCTGCAAACCTGCCGACACGATTTTTTTTAGCGTTTCCCGCGTTATAACAATGACACTTTTCAACACACATGCAGGTCACAATGAAAGGCCCATCGCGGATAATGCAGAGACAGGTGTTAAACAAACAGTATTATCCCTTACCTGAAATACTTAAAGTGGTACTCAGGGTCCACTTGGCGGAGCTCCTGCACCAGCTGGTGGTAGTCGCCGAGTTGAGGGCGCTTGTCAAAAAGCTCTCGTATGTACATGGTCCGCTTCCGTTTTTTGCGTAGCCGACGCACTAGCAATATGAGTTCGATATTCTGGCTGTGAGGGCGAGTTAACGTCATGCCGTAAATGCAGTCAAACCAGGGCTAGGTCAGCTGGTATACCCCCCGGGTAAACGATGTTTGCGTCACTAGCGCCAATTTGTCCCCTGGTGTTTAGTAGGCCAAACTGTGAAACCAATAAACAATAAAAACATTGCTGATGCTGCTATGGCAACGCTTTTGTTGATGAGAGAGGAGGAAACGCCGAGCTGCTTGTCGTCTGCTATGCGCTCGACGAGCGCGCGACCGCTTTGTGAGACGCAAGCGGAAAAGAGCACCGCTTGCATCTTTTTTAGATTGTGTTGCTGCTGCATATACTGTTTTCTACAGCTTTCGGTCGCTAATTTTCTCGGACGTTGAGCACGTCCACGAAACATTTGTTAGGAAATATTTCTCAGTTAAAATGCACGCGAGCTAGCAAGCTCGAAGCGTGACAATTTTGTTTGAGCAAGAAAATTGAGTAGTCGGAAAATGTGGTGTATTCACTGATTTTATTAGCAACGTATTGCAAACGATACAACTCAATACATACCACAATAGCACAGAGCTGTGTAATTCGTACAGTAAATACAAATGTTGGCATCTGTATTGATTACACAAACATAAGAGAAGTCTTCACACACTTCATCGTATATAGATTATCGCTGCAGGGGTCACCACGTTCATTGGCTGTACACAGTACAATTCACCACAAACGAAGGTTCATAGTAACACGTTCGTGAATAATGAACTGATCATGCAGAGCAGGTGACGAGGACGTTGAGCCCAACATTGCCAGCTCCTTTTTCTTTTTCCATCTTCTGGAAATAAGGGGGAAATGAGCAGCATTTTAGGTCACATGTTTTAAACAAGTCTCAGCACTTTTTTCGCAAAATGGCGCTTCCAACTTATGCGGGTCAGCTTCGATTGTGTATCTTTGCATGACTTCAACTAAAAATATTCCTCTAAGAGACATTAAGCTTTGCTCAAAGTTTCATTGCTATTGTACAATTACGTAACATTTTTAGCATTGGTGTTGTCTCATTAGCTGGCTAGGAACATTGTAGTATTGCAGTTTCTTTTTTTTAATTTACTTTCGCTTTACCATTGCCTACACAGCCCACAAGAGGTAATTAAGTCAAAATAATTTAAAGCTGCTCTGCGCCGGCACGCGCACACCTGCTCCTGTAAAATTTCTACTATACAACGAAAATTATGGAGATCGTTGCAGCGTGTACCCAAGACTTAGCTTCGTCGTATTGAATTGTGCGATTTTACGTACCACGATGCGTGCGTGAGACACGCCGTAATAACCGACTGCGAAATATTTCGACCATCGGCGGCGTGCGTTAACTTCGGCCCTATCGAAACTCAATTTATTTCTGCGACCTCGTGTTTCAAAGTGTAACGCCATGTCCGATAAGCGACAACGGCGGGCGACAGATATGCCGCTTACAGCAAGGCCAAGTGGGCTGCGTCTTCTTACGAGCGTGAATTCTGTCGTTGTGAAAAGAAGATATTCGCATCTTTCGCTGCGTCAGGAAGCTGGAAAATATTCGCAGCGTTAGCTACACCAGCAGTTTGGAACACCCTTTACCACGCATGATCATCGAATATTAAGTAAAAACGAAAAGAACGCAATTCCCTGGAGCACGCGCAACAAATTTCGCGGCTTAACGTCACACGAAGCCGTAGCAGACGACATGAAAAAAGAAAGAAGCGCTCCGTGCTGTTCACTTTTGCGCCGTATCTTGCATACTAGTTCTACACAAAGCAAGAATGCACGCCGCCTGCCTTAATGCCCAAAATCAACAAGTCGGCCTTTGCATACCTACAACCTGGACGACGCTCTTTTGGCCGGCAGGGTGGTCTTGAGCCGAACCAGCCGTGGCTTCTGTGGCTTCTGCCCGGGAGGGTCCTGGAAGATAGGGTAGAAATCGGTCTCGGTTAAGGAGGTAGCGAAGGAAGGCAGTTGTACATTAAGCTGGTTGCATGAAATCCAATGTAAAGGACACACCTTGAATTCATGCTTAAATATGGAACGTGAATTATGTATCAAGCGATAAGGCGCGTGAAAACGAACTACAAATGCGCACACATTCGCAACCGCTAATAAATTGTTTTTCTTACCCTCGTCGATCGGGGACCCCACTTCCACTGCAGCAGTGGGAACAGCCGTCCACAGGAGTCGTGTTTTGGCAGGGTCGGCGTAGGCATTTTCAGCGAAGTGGTCCGAGCAGAGGCGGTAGCCGTTGTACATTTGCTCCCGTGCGAGTCCCTCAAGATCTGCTCTTTGGGCGTAATTCCGCCATACGTCACACCTAGGAAATGAAACAGGTACCACCATGAATATCAATAAACAACACATAAAAGCGACACTAATATATAGAGTGCTAAAAAGCGAGAAAATATGTCACGAGTTCAAAAGTGAAGCGAAGCTCGCCCTTAGCGCAGGTAACATGAACTTCTCGTGACACGGAATGTAAGCAGTCGCTCGTACGTAATTATTTTGGGGGCTTCTTTCTTAAACATTCAAATGTGGTAATGTCACCCCAAGGAACTGCTCGTCGGAATGCTCTGAAGCCGAGCCAGTTCGTCGAATAAGCGCGTTCGGCGAACATATATATACTTTGCAAGATTTCTTCGCGAAGAAAAAAAATGCAGGTCCACCGCTAAAAAAACCAATACCGAAGCGAAATTTCCGTTTGAGCGTCAGCTGGCATCAACCGGCTCACCAGAAACTGTCCACAAGTAGCTTTACATGCTTACAACGTTACTGAAAAATGCGCAGTGCCAGGAAAAAGAATGACTGTAAAGCAAGGGCAGAAATGTTTCGGTTCGCTCTGTGGCCGTTTTGATAAGCACAGCACATGATTCTTCGTACCGAAAAAATGTGTGCTTACCTTTCGTCCGCTGGGAAGCGGAAAAATTTGGCTGCGCTGTTCCTTCCCGAGTTGCGGCACCAAAGAGCAGTACAACACGCCTTGTGTCCTGTGCCTAGTTTCGCCGACATTTTCAGATGTTCGCACTCACAAACACCAAAATTGTCGCTTTCCTGCAATTCTAAAAAGTTTCACACGTGGACAGCGAAAAGGGCTGGAGCAGACGAACGGAATGGCAGCAGACGAGATAAGAGCGAGAGCGCCGCCCTTCGGCGCAACGAAGGCCGAGTCTGGATAAATATATAGGGTGTTAAAAAAACGAAAATGGCCAAGGACATATTTTTTTCAACACATAATTGCATAACTTAACTTTATTCATGCGTAGGTTGGAAAGGTAGGGCCACACATGCAAAAGTTGCTGAATTTTCGCTTCCTACCAAAACAATGGCGGACGCTTTATTTCAGATACCGAAACTAGTCGAAGTGTCCGGCCCCTGGTCAAACAGCGCACAGAGCGAGAAAAAGCGCGCGCAAACTCGGACGGCGCGGGCACATTCTGTCACAAAGCGAGAATGCGCATGCGCCATCGAAACAGCTGATCGCGCGGCCGTGATGTAGCGCTCCCAGACACAGAGATGGCGCTAGCAGCGCGCGTTGCGCGCGCTGAACTGTAGAGGAGGCAAATTTTGCACAGGCTGGCGTGGCTGGCGTAGCGTATCCGACTTCGCCTGCCGCGGCCTGGCGCGCCGAAAACGCCGGCTATATCTTGGCCTTTAGCACCGGAATAGATGCCCTCTCCCTTTGCGACTGCAGGTTCTATGTAAATCTGTACAAACTGTTCCAGATTCTAGTCACCCTTCCAGTGACCACTGCCAGCGCAGAGAGAATATTTTTAACAAGAGTTTAATAAAAGCCTACTTGCGCTCTACAATGTCTGTCGAACGCATGGTTAGACTGGTGCTTCTATACACCCACAGAGACGTCGGCATCAACGTGTCCGAAGTCATTGACCGCTTCGCTCAACTTCCCCGCCGAGAGAAGTTTGTCCTTTAGATAGCGAAGCAGCAAAAATCAATGCAAGTAAAGAGCTCTGTTCTTTCAGGTCCATAATCTCGTAATTATGAAAACGTATGAGTGTTCGTTAGCTTTTAAAACCGCAGACATTTTAGCCGTTTATTCTAGCAGTTAGCATCATGATCAAAATTATCATGCGAATACGATAATTACGAGGACATCAATAACCAATTTTGACCGACCTTGCTCATTGAAAGCCCGGCCCACGTGGCGTTTACCGAAAACACACTCGGATATTGGGTAGTATAACTTGCCGCATCATCTGTGGCTTTAGTTTGGCTTTTTCTTTCCTTTTTTAGCTACCTGCTTTTACTTCTTTTTTGAACCGAAGCAATACCCAGTTTAATTTTGGGTGCAGAATATTTGTTGCTGCTGTGCATTCAGTTAAATTACACATTTTCGTACTGATTTCTGCATTATTCCTCTATTATTCTACCCACATGGCGCTGTCGCGACCGCCGCATGGCCCGAATACATAACACGGTTTCTGCGATCATAGTTTTGTTCTAGCATAGATCATCTGTCTTTCTGTACGCAAAGTTTACTATCTCTGACTCCGCCACGTGTTTATTTGTCTTGTTTGACGCATAATATACAGTGACGTTTGCTTAAATACGTAGATTAATTGGAGACTTAGACGTATATTTAAATATCTCGTTGCGAGGTGTTGTGTATACATGCAAGCAGTGAACTTTGTTTCCAGCGACTCGTTTTTGCCCTTTAGCGAGTTGTATCTTCGCATTTGTATATTCCATTCTATCTTCGCATTTCTAATGTATATTTTGCAGAACTCCTACATTTATGTGACTTCCACAGATAGGAAGATGAGAGGATTGCCCTTCGGACGGCTTTGGGGCACTTAGACGACAGGCCTTTTCCGGAGGAAACGATTTTGGGCGCGTGGCCTCGTGCGTCTGCTGTGTGGAGGGCTACAAAGGCGCGGCTGTGTTTTTTGAAGTGCGCAAGCCTGTATGACCGCCTGTGACGAAACTCAGCGATGAACGCTTAACTTTAAATGTGCAACGTGTGAACTGTGAACTTCTCTCTTCCTTCTCTTTCAATCCCTTCTCCCCCTTCCCGCGTGCAGGGTACCCTACCGGGCTCAGCATAGTTAACCTCCCTGCCTTTCCCTTATGTCTTCTCTCTCTCTCTCTCTCTCCTACTTTTTATTTGTACTCACTGTTGCGAGTATAATCTCGGTGTAATTACAATACACGACCGGTAACACCTGCTCCTGCGCAATCTATTGTAACGACGGACAGCGTCATTGAGGTTTTTTTTTTCCTGGCTGTTGCATATGTTCAAAAATGTAAACAAGGTTCTTGAATGACGAAGATTCATCAAAATATTTGTCCTCAACTTATTCATTTCATGGCCTTTACGTTCTTCATATCAGCTGTATACACTGCTTTGCTGGTTTCGAACTGATATAGTTCTAATGTCTGTGTGATATTTTCTTTCCTTATTAAATAGACAAAAAAATAAACGCGGCCGCATTGATATCAGTTATTTCTGCCACAATTTTTAGGACATCCGAATATATTCTTTTATGAAAAAATACATATTTTACTTGACAGTGCGTAGCGTTCAATAATTCGTTTGCAGCATCTAATATACAATGGCATTAGCAATGCAGTTATTATTCATGTATTTGATCCCTCGACAACTTCTATAAGGAGGAGGCCGCGCTGCAACCTGAGCACCCCCCCCCCCCCCCCCGAACAAAATTTCTGGCTACGCCACTGCACAGGACGTATTGCTTCAGCTAAAATACCAGACCGTAGACGACACTTCAAGCTCCACCAAGGCAATTCTCGGCCTCGATATTAAAAAGGCCTTTGACAACATTAAACACGAAGCTATTTTAAAAGGAGTTGGAACATTAGGACTCGGTCAAAGTACCCACAATTACATTCGAGATTCTCTTACGGGCAGACGTGTTGTCGTCGGCTACGTGGATTCGCCGGAATTTGAGACGGGCCCGACGGGTACGCCTCAAGGCTCAGTCATATCACTATTACTCTTTAATTTATTTTTACTCGAGCTACCCGAGAAATTAACAGAAGTAGAAGGATTATATCACAGTCTCTACGCGGATGACATCACCCTCTGCGTTACCGGGGGAGGTTGTGACAGTCACGTCGAGTGAACGCTACAGGCGGGAGTCGATGCGGTGCAGGAGTACTTGCGAGGAACGGGACTCGAGTGCTCGGCGGCCAAGTCCAAACTGTTACTCTAGAAACCCACGAGCAGAGGTCGCGAAACCCTGCGTGAAGAGGAACCGTAATACTAAAAAACATGCGTTATCTCGGAAGACGGTACTCCCAAACCGCACGTAGACAAAATTAAAATCCTAGGGTTACACCTGCAGGTAAACGGATATAACGGAGAGACGGTGCGCAGACTCCGTCGTTCGGTAGACGACACGATTCGACTCTTGCATCGCATCACAAATAGACGCAACGGTATGCGCGAACACTGCGCGATCCGTCTCGTGCAGGCGTACGCGACAAGTCGCATATCGTACATCGCCCCCTTCCTCAAGTGGATAGAGTCGGAAAAAAAATCGAGTGCATGATACGAAAGGCTTTCAAGAGGGCGGGCAGCAATGAACGCGAGCACCGAGAAGTTTCTCTAGCTCGGAGTTCACAACTCACTCGACCAATTACGTCATGCGCCTACGTCAACGTCGTGCGCCTTAAGTCACTGGAGGCGTACGACGTTGCGCAATGCGAACGATTATCCAAGTCAACGACGGGTCGACGGATCGTCGAGTTACTCGGCATCACGTACCACACTCAGCATGGAGAAAAAAAACGGCGGTTCCGGCATCGGCCCGCGACCGTCTGATCGTCCCGCTGCTTCCCAAGAACATGCATCCGACGCATCACGTCGGGCGACGCAACAAACGCGCAACAAGAAGTTTGGTAAGAGTAACGAGGCGGTGTACGTAGACGCCGCGCGATATGGCGATGGAAGAAGCACACACGCGATCGCAGTGCCGCGGTGACCACGGGACACACAGAGGAGGTAGAAGAAGCCGCGATAGCCTTAGCACTCGACACGGTGCAGAACGCTACGATCGTGATCAGCGACTCACAGGCGGCAGTCCTAAGCTTCGCGCGCGGCCGCGTCTCGCGGGAAGCGGCCCGCATACTCCAAATCTGTGAGGACGGGGACTCGACGTCACCCTCGCAACCACAGAATTTTACGGTCTTCCTCCTCTGGACCCCGGCACACACCGACGTGCCGCTCGCGGGCAACGAGGAGGCGGCCCACGACGCGGCTCGAGGCCTCACTTGCCGAGCCGTGGCAGATTACATGGCCGCCGCCTCCGCCCCCGAGTGCGGGGCGTCGGATCTGCCGGATCGAGACACTACGACAGACACGTTGCAACAATCACAATGGCTGTGGGGCTATCGCCTGACCACGTTCAGAGACCTAACCCAACACTACAGACTCGAATAACGCAAATTCCCGCCATCGCACGTTAAATTAAACAGGAAAGAGGCATTAAACTTACGCTTACTGAAAACACACAGTTACCCTAGCCCGGCAGTCTTACGCCCTTGTTAGCCGAGCTTATACCCGACTGATGCGTGAAGAGCGTGCGGACAAAGAGCAACGCTGCGGCACATGCTCAGGGAATGTGCCGCCAACAACGGTACTGAAACCGCCTCCGTTCGCGACGCGCCCATAACGGCAGGGGTTACCAGATTAAAGGAAGCCTCGAGCTCGCTCATTCTCGCGGTTTCCCCGGCTGCTGGGGCCGCCGGGGACCTTCTCTGTCGGCGTCGCCGCCGCTGGGAGGCGGCCTTGAAAAGTTCGGAGCTGGAAGACCAGCTCTGGGCATTCCGGCAAGCCGAAGATGCCACCCCAGTGCAAGGACTTCGAGCCGACACCTGAGGCCACTAAAAACAAAGTGCCATTTCTTTCAATAAAGTTTATTTCTTTTTCAACGAGAAGCTCAACTTTACCAATGATCAGAAGTGTCTCAAAGTGAACACAGGAACGTCGTAACATATTTTGATACGTAATCTCTAATACTCTATAATCCTATATAGCTAGTCTGGAATAAAATACTTTAGAATTGCAAAACAGAAATGTAGGCAGAAAAGCGTACAAGGAAAGACAATTCCACCAGCAGGGCGCCGGCATCCCTGTAGAGATACGGCGTTTGTAACAATTAATGAAATCCTACAATCACCTATTTCTGGTCGAAATTCCAGAAGCAGATTTCTCATCCCTTTAACGATCATTTGAGCGTATAGCGATTATTCTAACGTGACTAAAAACTTCAAACTGCCTGTTGCTTCCGTTTGTGTGTCTCTACAAAAACTACCAAATATGCGATTGTATACACGTAACGGGCAAAAATAACGTAACAAGTATATTCCAATTTTTATTATTTTCGTGCGTCGTCAGTGCTCCTAGCGGCGCCCCGCTTCCGTTAACACTAGGAACAGCAGTGCGCGAGCACTAGGGGGTAAGGAAGGAATAAAATCAGTCAAAATGAATCCCTTGCATTGTACCTGAGCTGTTTAATTTGGTTATGTGCAGGACTTTGCTCTCGTTCATTGCTTCACTGAATAAACTGAAATCTGAAATGAGTGATGAGCCCAATAGCAGCTTGCGAAGCGAGGCCGGGAACGAGGCCTGTATATTTTTTATAGTTACTCAATTCTCAAAACTGTTTCTACTGCCAGCATCCAGAAAAAAAATTAAATTATGGGGTTTTACGTGCCAAAACCAGTTCTGATTATGAGGCACGCCGTAGTGGGGGACTCCGGAAATTTGGACCACCTGGGGTTCTTTAACGTGCACCTAAATCTAAGTACACGGGTGTTTTCGCATTTCGCCCCCATCGAAATGCGGCCGCCGTGGCCGGGATTCGATCCCGCGACCTCGTGCTCAGCAGCCTAACACCATAGCCACTGAGCAACCGCGGCTGGTGCCAGCATCCAGAAACCAGAACCCTTCTACAAAAAGCATTCGGTTGTCTGTTTCCTGTTGCCCTGATCTGCTTGTGCTTGTGATATATCCTAATCATACCCGCCACGGTGGTTCTGACAGCTAAGGTGTTGCACTCCTGAGCACGAGATCGCGGGATCGAATCCCAGCCGTGGCGGCCGCATTTCGATGGAGGCGAAATGCAAAAACGCCGGTGTGCTTGCGTAGTAGAGCACGTTAAAGAACACCAGGTGGTCAAAATTAATCCGGAGCCCTCCACTACAGCGTGCCTCATAATCAGAACTGGTTTTGGCACGTAAAAACCCGTAAAAATATCCTTCTAATCATTGCACCCTTTCTAACAGCGCGATTCCGCAGAAATACACAATCTTGTCAGCGCTCTAGGGCGTGCAACTTTTCCAAGATTCCATGCTGGTTTAAATGTCTGCTTTTATTTTGTTTTACTTTGTTCCGGTTTCACTTAACTCGGATGGAATTGAAAGCGAAAACGCTGACCTTCAGCCCCCAACAGCGACAGTCGAAGTGGGTTATTACAGGGCGGGAAACAAGGTTTCGCAGGCTTCCTGGAAGACGGCCGGATGACATGTGGTTTCTGCACCTGCTGACTCGCAGGAAGAATCAAGATAAACAGGCGACCTGACACGGCAACGCAACAATTCCGAAAACACAATACAAATGACATTTGTCTTCCGTATGCATTGTTCTCTTCGGTACTATTCCTGTCGTTGCGCTCTGTATTGACCTTCTTATGGTCAGCCTCTCGAATCCGGTAGAGCCCTCGCGCTAGCGCCGCTGCATAAGCTAAGTCTCCAAACTAACTAATAATCACAGTATCATTCAGTGTACGCGCCAACGGCCAGTTTATCATGGAAGTGATTGGGAAGTGAGTGAAATATTTATTGTGCAAAGGCCCTCCATTCTAGTTAAGGAGGTTTTCGCATGCATTTCGTACGTCATATGGAAAACCACATAACTATCTGGTGACAAGCATAAGCATCCGAAATTGTACCAGACATTTCTTCTTTATGTTTCGCAATACTGGGCCAGATGCGGTCTTATACATGAGTGCAACTGCGTCTGAGTATTAAATATGGCTGATTGATGTGTTTTAACTTCCGAGGAACAATACATCTGGGCTTTCAAGGGACAGTTTGTTGAATCTCATGGGAATACTTTTGAGTGTGTTCTTCAAGCTCAGCTAAAATCTTAATACTTCGCCAATTTTCACCCAATCGAAATGCGACCACCGGGAATGTTACCGCTAAGTAGGTTTCTCAAATAGTGAATCGCCTGCGCTATCAGGAACGTCTGAGCCGTCAGCCCACTGATAATGACAATTTATCAAACACCGCCTCTAAACGATTTGCAGTAAAAGTAATCCATAAACCCTGCTTCATAATCGTAAAACCTGTTTAAGAACGCTTAATAGTCAATTCTTCTAGGTAGCTAGAAAGTCAGAAATACACGCGCTATTAGAGCGCCTTCAAGGGAGACAATCCAGAAATAGTCCACATTAGCCACTAATGCACGAAAGAGTCGTTTGTCGACACTCTCAGGCCCATGCGAAGCTGCCATTGAACATTACGATTTTAATTGTAGTGATAGGACAGATTAGATGAATAAATTAATTTAGGGAACAGCGCGAGAAGACTGCACACCATCGCACAACAAAAGCGCATACTAACAACAGCCTAAAACACAACTAACAATAAATGCACCAACAAGCTTAACCCGCCGGGGTAGCTCAGTCAGCTAAGGCGTTGCGCTGCTGAGCACGAGGTTGCGGGATCGTATCCCGGGCCCGGCGGCCACATTTCTATGGAGGCGAAATGCAAAATTGCCCGTGTGCTTGCGTTGTAGTGCACGTTAAAGAACCCCAGGTGGTCAAAATTAATCCGGAGCCCTCCACTACGGCGTGCCTCATAATCAGAACTGGTTTTGGCACGTAAAACCCCAGGAAGAAGAAGAAAACAAGACCAACAAGCTTAGTTTCCAAACTATCTTCAATGTACAAAGCATACGTACGAAAGACACGAGACTAACGCATAATGAAATATTTTTGTCTAAACTTCCGGTTCTTATTAGTGAACACAAGTTTGTGATTCCCGTCGAAATATACTGCAGGGAAGCAAAGAGTGCCAGTTTACACGGTGTAAAAGCTGATACGCGCGAACTGATACGAATATACGACCGCTTATCTCTCGTCTGTGTAGGCTTCGGCGTTCCCAAATCCGAAGACGAACAACGTTTCAGCGCATCACGTGAGCACTGATAGCGGGAGGCCACTTCTCTTAAGTAGCCAAACGTCTCTCAGACCAGCAATGCCCGAGCTCCATCTGGCAGTTTCACCCAGTTCAGCAGCAGCATCTTGGGTTTGTCGAAAGCTCAGACATGAAGTACTCGAGTGTCGTCATCGTAGCGTCGGCAGTGTTGACGGTCTGTGCAGTGTCTCCGCCACAGCTTTTGGGAGGACCAGCGCATGCCGCATCTCCGATCAACGTCACTCTTTTCTACGAAGGCCTCTGTCCCGGCTGCCACCGCTTCGTCCTGCAGCAGCTTTGGCCCACTTACGGCAAGCTGGAAGACTACATCGCCCTGGACCTGATTCCTTTCGGCAACGCCCACATGAAGGTTGACAACGGCACGGTTACTTTCACTTGCCAGCACGGTTTCAGAGAATGCTATGTGAACGCAGTGCAGACTTGTGCCGTAGAGTACGTGTACCCGACCAGAAAGCTGCTGGATTTCATCGCCTGCATGTTCCTTCGAGACGATCCCGCGCAGGCAGGTGAGCCTTGCGCGCAGAAAGTGGACACGGACTGGCCCGTCCTGGACACTTGCAGCCGAGGACCGGAGGGCACTGAGCTACTGTACGAGATGGGCAATCGAACGCGCGGGCACCAGCCGACCATCGACTATGTTCCCTGGGTTGAGATCAATGGCGTGCACAACGAAACGATTGCCAAAAGAGCAAGTGAGGATCTGTTCGGCTTGCTGTGCGAGCTTCTAGAGCCCCAGAAACCACACGTGTGCCAGAATGCTGGAAGCGTGAACGAGTACTGTTTCTCCTAAAGCTTCTTTTGTAAACAAACCGCTATAAACCTTGCTTCCTTGTTTCACATATTTTGTGTTGTTCTATTTGTCATGCCCACATTAGCATTTGCAGAATACGCGCGCTCCAATGAAAGCAGCCGCTCGCGATTGAGCAAAGCAATACTGTTTTCTCACCCGTGATCAGATGTAGCGTTTACCATTTTCCATAACGGCATTTGAGGAAGTGCTCTAATATTCCGGTAATTTAAAAACTCTCGTTGACGGCTAATCTAAATATAATACGATTAAGTAAATGTGATACGAATATGTAAGCTGTACAGTCTGTTTCACACTTAGGGGAAATCTCGGAGCGCATTGCATCGCGATGCGGCGAGCGCTGGAGTTAGGGGCCGGAAGCAGCTCGCGCAGGCGCAGACGCTCGAGGCGCGTTATCTTGCGTCGAGCTGTCGACGCGGTTGGCGGCGAGCAGTCTACGCGGTTCAAGATAACTCGCCTCGAGCGTCTGCGCCTGCGCGAGCTGCTTCCGGCACACGACTCCAGCGCTCGCTGCATCGCGATGCAATGCGCTCCGAGATTTCCCCTAAGTGTGAAACAGACTGTACATACTATATGTACAGTCAACCACAAAAGTTTGCGGACCACGCGAGCGCGTGGCCAAGAGCCTCTTCGCGACACTTCCGCTACGTCACCAGCGATCGACAGCAGCGCTACGTTGAAGACGCATCCCTCCTTAAATCTATGGCCTGTCTATTTTCGCACTGTGCGCAAATATTTTCTACCTATCTCTTTCAACGTGACGCGCTCTTTGTTAGCCAGGGCTACTTGCTTATATTTTGAGAGCAGAATATCAGTACAAGTAATCAGACAGCGTATTCTTCGGCTGTTATCAGCTCTATTTTCGCGTAGCCACGCTGTTTTTTTTTTTTTCGTGAGTGCGTGAGTGAGCGGTGAGGCAGCCATGGGACACAGATGCTTAGTCAGTAGGCAGAATTTTTCCGTTCCTCCCCCATCGCTAAGTGACAGTAGCGGCCGGGATTTGATCGCCTGCGCCCAGGTTTTGCTGCGCAAAGCCCGAACCACCGCGCTGCTATAGTGGTTACATTTAGAAAAATAAGAAATAATCGGGTGCGATGACTCTTTTTATAACCCTTTGCGACACGGCGTCCTCGTTTGGGGACTCGAACTTCGGAGGCGCGTCCCACGCCACGTGTTTCTTCAAATGACCTAAAACTCAGTGTGCACATTCGTGTCCGCTTCCTGATGGGACAACTAGCGGTCAGTTAACTTCATTGTCCTGCGTATTGCTGCAGATGATCACTTTGCTGGAGACACTACCATGTTAGACAATCGTTCGACGTGCCGCGTTCCAAGACCAACGTCAAGAGTATTTTTTTCTCCGGTCGACACGAATACAACCGAAAAAGCAAGTGTGCATGCGTTTCGGGCCTAATAGTTGATTCTTTTTATGCAAGCATTGAAGCTGACGGATTTCAGAATAATTAGATAATGAGTTATACGCTAATTAATTTTTTTTACTGAAACTCGCACAAAACAGCACATTGCTTCGTCTTCTTTCTTGGAATGTAATAGTGAGCGTCTTGAAATGATGCCATGCGCATTTGACGCATTTGCAGACAGTGCATCATAATTCGTGTCTGAAGGGGATGAATTTATTCACAAGACATTTACAGAAGTGTCATGAAACATAGGTCTCTCAATGATCTAGTAGGAAGTGAAATGTCCGCCGTTTTCTAGCACCTTATTGATGCGTGTGGGCATCGACTCGTACAAAGATTCAGTAATCTCCGGTCGACCGCGCAGGCTTTCCCATTCTTGTGCGATCGCTTGCCACAGCGTATCGGCCGTGCGGCCGCGGTTGGCTCGTGTGGACAGCCGTTTCTTCAACATGCCCCAGACATTTTCTATGGGATTCAAGTCGGCGCCACATGGAGGCCACTCAAGCTGGCAAACAGCATGTTCTTCTAGCAATGACTGGACGATACGTGCTTTATGGATCGGGCTGCGGTCGTGTTGAAAAAAATAGCAGCCGTCGCTGAAGGGACCGTCCAGCGCATACGGAACGAGTATGTAATGTAATTATGGGGTTTTACGTGCCAAAACCAGTTCTGATTATGAGGCACGCCGTAGTGGGGGACTCCGGAAATTTAGACCACCTGGGGTTCTTTAACGTGCACCTAAATCTAAGTACACGGGTGTTTTCGCATTTCGCCCCCATCGAAATGCGGCCGCCGTGGCCGGGATTCGATCCCGCGACCTCGTGCTCAGCAGCCCAACACCATAGCCACTGAGCAACCACGGCGGGTCATACGGAACGAGGTGTCTAGTGATGACGTCGCAGTACCGTGACGCAGTGAAGGGCCCTTCCAGACGCACAAGGGGACCAAGGCCATCTTTGCTGATTGCTCCCCACACGCTCACGGAACACCGTCCACTGGATAGAACACTCTGTGTGTAATTAGGCAGATATCTGCAAGAAATAGCATACAATTGGGTTCCAGCGGCGCGTCTAAAAATGTTGTGATTCCTCTTGCGTATGAACATTATAATGCTGTTATAGAGTTGCAATAGAAAACGTGCAAACATCATTAGATAGTACTGAAAGAGCCACTGGCAGCTTTTAATTAGCGTCAGAGTAAGTAGTACTATGAAACAATCGTTAATGTTTTCAACATAATACCACTACAGAAAAATCTAGTAATGTCCAAAAGCTCATTTTACGTGAAACATGTTGTGATGCAGAATTAGCTTCGTGAATTAACTGCCAATACACTGTAAACACACCTGCAGTTTAGTGGACGCCAAACCCGCTTCCGTTGGTCCCAGCGCGTGGAAAAAGTTGACTCGTCGCTAAAGATGACATCGCCCCATTTCTCTGTTGTCCAATCTTTCATTGCTGTAGCGAACATGAGTCGTTCTTGTAGCTGGCTGTCTGAGAGGCAGGGCTTCTGTGCTGCTACGAAAGACTGCAGGCCAAGCTCACTCAGCCTTCTTCTTACAGTCTCAGACGATACCGTGAGCGAGAGCGCTTCTCGGATATCCTCTGCACTTTGAAAAGGATCAGCCACGATGGCGGCCGTAATCAGGCGGTCCTCTTCCTCAGTCGTGGCCCTTGGACGCCCACTGCGCTCCATATCTGTGAATCTGTCATCGTCGCGGAAAGCTTGAATAATCCTATTCACGGCAGTCCGGCTCCTGTTGGTTCGGCGGCAGATTTCGCGCTGAGGTATTCCCTCTATAAATAAACGCACAATGTGCCTTCTTTCGTCAAGTGGAACACGCAGCGGCATCTTTCCAAATAGGCAATCACCACGTGGCCTGAAGCAAGTCTACTACGTTTTCAGCGACTGATGCGAAGATGCGCCTATGTGTGAAAGAAAATTTTTGATGACAGTGAAACACCTCCCTACCCTTTCTCTCAAGACGCAGAAGCAGCAACACTCATTGGACCAAGATGCTGCCAACCAAAGTGCGCCAGTAAACGTCGCGTAAAAAAATCGTCGCAGCGCTTCGTGAAACTTATCTACCCACTGGCACACCAGTCGACAAAGGTTGCAGTGATTGCTCCGATACTGCTATCAAGCCAGATATGTGGCGGTCTTATCGCAGACAGCGCTCTGCGTCAACACAACGAACTAACAATGTCATGCACGGGAATAAAAAATTAACAGGCAGGCGAGTACCAAGAGGGCTCATATCCGGGAGAGCGCCCCTGTCGCCGCTAGGTGGCGTACCGCTAGGTGGCGCGGATAGGCAGTCTGGCACGCGCTCGCGTGGTCCGCAAACTTTTGTGGTTGACTGTACATACAGTCAATAGCATTATGAAGATGAACATGGGAGCGCTTGCGTATAAAAGCAGAACGCTCTAGCATGAGGCCGAGGCACTCTCGTAGTTTGACACAAATTCGAGTGTCTCCTGTCATAATTTTTTTTTGTGCTGGGAAGTACAGTCACCGAAACCTTTAACAATTTCGAGCGAGTCCTGGCCTTTCTGACAGTTAGCGCATTATAAAAGCGAGAAGTGACGAGAACGATGATAGTTCGCGCAAGCGTGCAATGCAACACTAGAGCGCGGGCGACGTTCTCCTGCGACGTTCACTTCAGGACGCACGCCTTGTCAGAGTTAGCTGCGCGAACTTGCTCACAAAAAAAAAAAAAAAACGGTTGTGAAGCCAAACAAGTGAACGAGTGAGACGCGGCATCGGGGATGAGTTTTCCTTCTTTTTCTTTTGTGTTACTGGAAGTGCTCCCGTGCTACTGAAGAAGAAAAAAGCGAACTTGTAAGCCCGCGCGAGGCCTCACAGATAACAAAGGCAGAATGCGCTGCGAATTGCTAAAGGGAATGGCCTAGCAGACAACGCTTGCACTATATATTATGTTGCGCGCGTGCGCGCACCAGCTCCGATCTCGCCTCTCATCTCTTTCATAAAGCGCTGACAACGTGCCGTCGACGCTAGCGCGATATGCTGTAAGTCTGACCGATTGTGCATTCTTCCCGACCGATTCTAAAGTAACGTTCGCGTACTTCTGTGAAAATTCAGTGCTGTAATTACTGTACACAGGTTATCAGGATGATATATATATATATATATGTATGTATTGTACATAGATGTATCGTACATAGAGTAAAACAAGTAGGGGTCATCGATCATTGGCGAAGGCCCAGAAACGGCTGCTGGCCTTCCACTTTGCGGTATATGCGAAATAGGGGGGGAGTCAGCGCCACCACTCACAAAACTCCGCCCTGTGGTTTGTGAGTGGTGGCGCTGGCTAACACTCCCAGGGTGAGTTCTAGTTGTAAAAACATAAATACCCCAGAAAGTAGATGGGAAAACGGCTCCGCGGTAGCTCAATGGTGAGAGCATGGCACGCGTAATGCGAAGACGTGGGTTCGTTCCCCACCTGCGGACAGTTGTTTTTTCATCCATTTTTATTTCCAATAATTTATAATTTTCTTTAATTGAATTAATAAATACAAGTGATTTCCCCTATGTTGTCCTTTGTGTTATTGTTTGTTGGCTTCTTATGATATTCTTATTAAAAATCGGGCCCCTCGTTTCCCTTTCTTCTCCTGTCTTTTCCACAATAACACATATAGGCACCAACCTCTCTTTAAATACATTTAATAAAAAAAGTAACTTTATCTGTGCAATTTGCATGTGCTATCCGTAAAACTGATGTCGATACCCGCTTTTCAAGAAAACACGCACTATATCATAGATTTATTCCGCCATTTTAATTGCCTAGCTTAAATTTAAACAGCTGTGGAAAGTAATCCTGATTGGACATCGCTTAGTCTAAAAGCGCCCTACAACAACCCCCTAAGTTCCTTGTCACTTTTCTTTTTTTTCGTAAACATGTAGCGAGAACGTCATTAATCCAGTGCACGAATAACAATATCTCATGGGATATTGTGGAGGAGAGTAAGGACGACGCCGATGCCAGAGAGCGCGCAGCCAGTTAAACGGAGGAATACGAAATAACGCACGCCTGTGTAAAGCTCGCATCTCATTAGGCACGCTGAATACACCGTGAGCGCGGCGATACATTCGTCGTTGACCACTGCGTAATAAAAGATTCACCCCGTGCGCCTCAAGGCATACGCCCCGCCACGTTGCCGCATAGCAAATAAAAAAAATGCAATCATGCAAACGGAGCACAAAACGGCTGTCTTAGATATCCTGCTCTTCGTCGCAAATGCGTGAGCGCACTCATTGATTGTCTCGAAGGCACAGTTGGCAATCAGAAACAATTAGAGTTCGTTGGAGGCGCAAAAAAAAAGAAGAAAAGCGTACGAAAGAACAAGAAAGAGATAGATAGCGCGGCGGTCTTGCGCTACGGCTTTCATGATACGGTCTGGATGAAATCAAGTCGATCCAAGGTTACGCGCAAATTGCACGAACAGGAAGCGAAAGCTCGGAGAAATGCTGTTACTGTGGAAATACGCCGGCGTTATTACCAAGAAAAGCCAGTGGCGTCAAGTCCAGCACGTCGCGCACTGCAGAGAGAGGGCCGTGCGCGATTTCCTCGTCAGGAAAACCCGATGCACCCGCCGTGGTTGCTCAGTGGCTATGGTGTTGGGCTGCTGAGCACGAGGTCGCGGGATCGAATCCCGGCCACGGCGGCCGCATTTCGATGGGGGAGAACTGCGAAAACACCCGTGTACTTAGATTTAGATGCACGTTAAAGAACCCCAGGTGGTCCAAATTTCCGGAGTCCTCCACTACGGCGTGCCTCATAATCAGAACTGGTTTTGGCACGTAAAACCCCATAAGGTAATTTTTTTTAAACCCGATGCTCCGATCACGTGCGCGCTTGATAGTCTTCGCGCCCACTCCCGGAAATGAGTGCCCAGAAATATGCCACGCGACCGCGGCCTCCAAACTACATCACAAAAAATTGTGCAGTGTGTTGGCAGCAGCGCGGCATCGTCCCAATCAGACACCAAATTACGGAGCTTCTTGATTCACCGGAAATATGATGGCGCCACTGAACTACAGGCATCTTGCGCTGAAGGTTTCCGCAGTTGGCAGCAGCAGCGCCACAACACGAACTAGCGAACGGTGGAAGCAAAATGGGGGGAGGGGGCTCGCGCTAAACATTCACCATGAGATATCCGATGGCACGAGGCAATAGTCTGCGAGGTGTGGAAGTGTGTCCAAGCTCGTGCTTGCTATATGTGTGTAACATTCAGACCAACAACAAAGCGCTGGACCTTTTCCTCGTGTTAACGACTGTAGTCGCATTTTATTCGCATCCACGTTTCTCCACTCACAATCCGTATCGACTCAAGAAAGTAGGTGGCGGCGCCCCTCCTCGCCAGAAGTTGTCGCTGCTCTTCGCTGACACACCACGACAACTGTTGAGAAGCGTAGCCTCTTCTTCAGCCGAGGGGCAGTTTTGTGCTTTACTCGTTAAAGTGGACAAAAGATTCGAGCCCAACATCGATAGCGCACGCACAAGCGTTGTTTCTGCGTGCACTATTGCTCTATACCATCGTGAACTACCAAGAAGGCCATCTTGGCGTAGTGGTTGAATAAAATTGTGCGAATTTGAATTTTCATGTCAAGACGCCAGCTGCCTCAATTTCCCCGATACTACACGGTTCTAAGCGTCGCAGATTATGCGTTCTTGTTCGCTCCACAAATGATGCGACATTACGTTGTCGTCGTCATCGTAGTGCGCATTGTTCTTGCTCGAGAGGCACGCCATCTTTGCGGCGTTTTTATCTCGGCGCTTTACACAAAAAAGATTTAAAAAAGAACTGGGTCTTCATCTTAAGGAACTCTCGCTGTGGGTGGAGAAACAGCCGATGCAAAGTAGAAGGAAAGAATGCACTAAAGCTGTATCTTTTCGGGCAAAAGGAAATAAGCGGCGAAACCGCGAGAAAGCTAGCATTACGGGAAAGAGAGAAAGAGAGCAAGCCAAATGACGATACGTGGCGCAGTGCATAGCCGCGTGACAACATAAGAGACAACTTTAACAGAAAAAGAAAACAGATATCTGCTAGAGAAGCGATTCCCCTTCGACAACAAAACAAGGACATGTTTTGCGCACGCAAGAGCAGCTACCGCACACCTAGCACCGCAGACCAGCGTGCGACGGCGCGATGGAAGCGTCAACGCCCTGACGGTGCTCTTCGCCACGTTGCTAATGGTATATCTGTAATTGCAGTGGCATTTAGTATTTTGGTGGAAATTGAGTGGACCGTGACCAGCGCAAAAAAAAAATAATAAAGCACACTTTGTAGATTCCAAAGTGTCTTCGGCGAAAGCCTGTGCCCATTCGACTGACTGTGCCATGTCTTTATTATTTTTTTCGTGCATGACACCCAGTGGAAGGGGTAGATGGACGCCGCGAACATGCACAGCGAGAACCGCGGCCACTCGCACAGCGAGCATCGGGCCTTGGTTCCCGGTGACGCGGCCATTTGCTGTTGTCGCTTCCGTTCCGCTTCCCTGGCCTTGGTGCCCAGTCACATGTTAGCCCGCCGCTTGCGCATTCGCTTTCTTCTTCTTCTAGCGTTTGGTATCGGGGAATCGACATTCTTGGGGTGCTTCTCCGAACCGCTTGCCATTGAATCATCAGGGGGCCGCTTGGGAGCCATCCGACTAACTCGACTGCTGCAACAAGACGTCTGACGAAGGAGCGTTGCTGCACGCGCCGCTGTGCCATCACGTGATTGCTGAGAGCGTGTTAGGGGGAGAGACCACAGGTGTGACGGCGCAACTGTTGCTATGAATGCGACGCTGTGCTATAACGTGATTGCTGATAGCGTGTAAGAGGGAGAGGCCAGGCGGCGCAACTGTTGCTGTGCGCCGCTGTGCTCTAACGTGATTGCTGAGAGCGTGTAAGTGGGAGAGGCCACAGCTGTGGCGGCGCAACTGTTGCTATGCGCGCTGTGCCATAACGTGATTGCTGAGAGCGTGTAAGGGGGAGAGGCCGGGCGGCGCAACTGTTGCTGTGCGCCGCTGTGCCATAACGTGATTGCTGATAGCGTGTAAGGGGGAGAGGCCACAGCTGTGGCGGCGCAACTGTTGCTATGCGCTGCTGTGCCATAACGTGATTGCTGAGAGCGTGTAAGGGGGAGAGGCCAGGCGGCGCAACTGTTGCTGTGCGCCGCTGTGCCATAACGTGATTGCTGATAGCGTGTAAGGGGGAGAGGCCACAGCTGTGGCGGCGCAACTGTTGCTATGCGCCGCTGTGCAATAACGTGATTGCTGATAGCGTGTAAGGGGGAGAGCCCACAGCTGTGGCGGCGCAACTGTTGCTATGCGCCGCTGTGCCATAACGTCATTGCTGATAGCGTGTAAGGGGGAGAGCCCACAGCTGTGGCGGCGCAACTGTTGCTATGCGCCGCTGTGCCATAACGTGATTGCTGAGAGCGTGTAAGGGGGAGAGGTCACATCTGTGGCGGCGCAACTGTTGCTATGCGCCGCTGTGCCATAACGTGATTGCTGATAGCGTGTAAGGGGGAGAGGCCACAGCTGTGGCGGCGCAACTGTTGCTATGCGCCGCTGTGCCATAACGTGATTGCTGATAGCGTGTAAGGGGGAGAGGCCACAGCTGTGGCGGCGCAACTGTTGCTATGCGCCGCTGTGCCATAACGTGATTGCTGAGAGCGTGTAAGGGGGAGAGGCCACATCTGTGGCGGCGCAACTGTTGCTATGCGCCGCTGTGCCATAACGTGATTGCTGATAGCGTGTAAGGGGGAGAGGCCACATCTGTGGCGGCGCAACTGTTGCTATGCGCCGCTGTGCCATAACGTGATTGCTGATAGCGTGTAAGGGGGAGAGGCCACAGCTGTGGCGGCGCAACTGTTGCTATGCGCCGCTGTGCCATAACGTGATTGCTGATAGCGTGTAAGGGGGAGAGCCCACAGCTGTGGCGGCGCAACTGTTGCTATGCGCCGCTGTGCCATAACGTGATTGCTGAGAGCGTGTAAGAGGGAGAGGCCACAGCTGTGGCGGCGCAACTGTTGCTATGCGCCGCTGTGCCATAACGTGATTGCTGATAGCGTGTAAGGGGGAGAGCCCACCGCTGTGGCGGCGCAACTGTTGCTGTGCGCCGCTGTGCCATAACGTGATTGCTGAGAGCGTGTAAGGGGGAGAGGCCACATCTGTGGCGGCGCAACTGTTGCTATGCGCCGAAGTGCCATAACGTGATTGCTGATAGCGTGTAAGGGGGAGAGCCCACAGCTGTGGCGGCGCAACTGTTGCTATGCGCCGCTGTGCCATAACGTGATTGCTGAGAGCGTGTAACGGGGAGAGGCCACATCTGTGGCGGCGCAACTGTTGCTATGCGCCGCTGTGCCATAACGTGATTGCTGATAGCGTGTAAGGGGGAGAGCCCACAGCTGTGGCGGCGCAACTGTTGCTATGCGCCGCTGTGCCATAACGTGATTGCTGAGAGCGTGTAAGGGGGAGAGGCCACATCTGTGGCGGCGCAACTGTTGCTATGCGCCGCTGTGCCATAACGTGATTGCTGATAGCGTGTAAGGGGGAGAGCCCACAGCTGTGGCGGCGCAACTGTTGCTATGCGCCGCTGTGCCATAACGTGATTGCTGAGAGCGTGTAAGGGGGAGAGGCCACAGCTGTGGCGGCGCAACTGTTGCTATGCGCCGCTGTGCCATAACGTGATTGCTGAGAGCGTCTAAGGGGGAGAGGCCACAGCTGTGGCGGCGCAACTGTTGCTATGCGCCGCTGTGCCATAACGTGATTGCTGAGAGCGTGTAAGGGGGAGAGGCCACAGCTGTGGCGGCGCAACTGTTGCTATGCGCCGCTGTGCCATAACGTGATTGCTGAGAGAGTGTAAGGGGGAGAGGCCACAGCTGTGGCGGCGCAACTGTTGCTATGCGCCGCTGTGCCATAACGTGATTGCTGAGAGGGTGTAAGGGGGAGAGGCCACATCTGTGGCGTCGCAACTGTTGCTAGGCGCCGCTGTGCCATAACGTGATTGCTGAGAGCGTGTAAGGGGGAGAGGCCACAGCTGTGGCGTCGCAACTGTTTCTATGCGCCGCTGTGCCATAACGTGATTGCTGAGAGAGTGTAAGGGGGAGAGGCCACAGCTGTGGCGGCGCTACTGTTGCTATGCGCCGCTGTGCCATAACGTGATTGCTGAGAGCGTGTAAGGGGGAGAGGCCACAGCTGTGGCGGCGCAACTGTTGCTATGCGCCGCTGTGCCATAACGTGATTGCTGAGAGCGTGTAAGGGGGAGAGGCCACAGCTGTGGCGGCGCAACTGTTGCTATGCGCTGCTGTGCCATAACGTGATTGCTGAGAGAGTGTAAGGGGGAGAGGCCACAGCTGTGGCGTCGCAACTGTTGCTAGGCGCCGCTGTGCCATAACGTGATTGCTGAGAGCGTGTAAGGGGGAGAGGCCACAGCTGTGGCGTCGCAACTGTTTCTATGCGCCGCTGTGCCATAACGTGATTGCTGAGAGAGTGTAAGGGGGAGAGGCCACAGCTGTGGCGGCGCAACTGTTGCTATGCGCCGCTGTGCCATAACGTGATTGCTGAGAGCGTGTAAGGGGGAGAGGCCACATCTGTGGCGTCGCAACTGCTGCTATGCGCCGCTGTGCCATAACGTGATTGCTGAGAGCGTGTAAGGGGGAGAGGCCACACCTGTGGCGGCGCAACTGTTGCTATGCGCCGCTGAGCCATAACGTGATTGCTGAGAGCGTGTAAGGGGGAGAGGCCACAGCTGTGGCGGCGCAACTGTTGCTATGCGCCGCTGTGCCATAACGTGATTGCTGAGAGCGTGTAAGGGGGAGAGGCCACAGCTGTGGCGGCGCAACTGTGGCTATGCGCCGCTGTGCCATAACGTGATTGCTGAGAGCGTGTAAGGGGGAGAGGCCACATCTGTGGCGTCGCAACTGTTGCTATGCGCCGCTGTGCCATAACGTGATTGCTGAGAGAGTGTAAGGGGGAGAGGCCACAGCTGTGGCGGCGCAACTTTTGCTATGCGCCGCTGTGCCATAACGTGATTGCTTAGAGCGTGTAAGGGGGAGAGGCCAGGCGGCGCAACTGTTGCTATGCGCCGCTGTGCCATAACGTGATTGCTGAGAGCGTGTAAGGGGGAGAGGCCACATCTGTTGCGTCGCAACTGCTGCTATGCGCTGCTGTGCCATAACGTGATTGCTGAGAGCGTGTAAGGGGGAGAGGCCACACCTGTGGCGGCGCAACTGTTGCTATGCGCCGCTGAGCCATAACGTGATTGCTGAGAGCGTGTAAGGGGGAGAGGCCACAGCTGTGGCGGCGCAACTGTTGCTATGCGCCGCTGTGCCATAACGTGATTGCTGAGAGCGTGTAAGGGGGAGAGGCCACAGCTGTGGCGGCGCAACTGTGGCTATGCGCCGCTGTGCCATAACGTGATTGCTGAGAGCGTGTAAGGGGGAGAGGCCACATCTGTGGCGTCGCAACTGTTGCTATGCGCCGCTGTGCCATAACGTGATTGCTGAGAGAGTGTAAGGGGGAGAGGCCACAGCTGTGGCGGCGCAACTTTTGCTATGCGCCGCTGTGCCATAACGTGATTGCTTAGAGCGTGTAAGGGGGAGAGGCCACAGCTGTGGCGGCGCAACTGTTCCTTTGCGCCGCTGTGCCATAACGTGATTGCTGAGAGCGTGTAAGGGGGAGAGGCCACATCTGTGGCGTCGCAACTGTTGCTATGCGCCGCTGTGCCATAACGTGATTGCTGAGAGAGTGTAAGGGGGAGAGGCCACAGCTTTGGCGGCGCAACTGTTGCTATGCGCCGCTGAGCCATAACGTGATTGCTGAGAGCGTGTAAGGGGGAGAGGCCACAGCTGTGGCGGCGCAACTGTTGCTATGCGCCGCTGTGCCATAACGTGATTGCTGAGAGCGTGTAAGGGGGAGAGGCCACAGCTGTGGCGGCGCAACTGTGGCTATGCGCCGCTGTGCCATAACGTGATTTTTGAGAGCGTGTAAGGGGGAGAGGCCACATCTGTGGCGTCGCAACTGTTGCTATGCGCCGCTGTGCCATAACGTGATTGCTGAGAGAGTGTAAGGGGGAGAGGCCACAGCTGTGGCGGCGCAACTTTTGCTATGCGCCGCTGTGCCATAACGTGATTGCTTAGAGCGTGTAAGGGGGAGAGGCCACAGCTGTGGCGGCGCAACTGTTCCTTTGCGCCGCTGTGCCATAACGTGATTGCTGAGAGCGTGTAAGGGGGAGAGGCCACATCTGTGGCGTCGCAACTGTTGCTATGCGCCGCTGTGCCATAACGTGATTGCTGAGAGCGTGTAAGGGGGAGAGGCCACAGCTGTGGCGGCGCAACTGTTGCTATGCGCCGCTGTGCCATAACGTGATTGCTGAGAGAGTGTAAGGGGGAGAGTCTACAGCTGTGGCGGCGCAACTGTTGCTATGCGCCGCTGTGCCATAACGTGATTGCTGAGAGCGTGTAAGGGGGAGAGGCCACAGCTGTGGCGGCGCAACTGTTGCTATGCGCCGCTGTGCCATAACGTGATTGCTGAGAGCGTGTAAGGGGGAGAGGCCACAGCTGTGGCGGCGCAACTGTTGCTGTGCGCCACTGTGCCATAACATGATTGCTGAGAGCGTGTAAGGGGGAGAGGCCACAGCTGTGGCGGCGCAATTGTTGCAATGCGACGCTGTGCCATAACGTGATTGCTGAGACCGTGTAAGGGGGAGAGGCCAGGCGGCGCAACTGTTGCTGTGCGCCACTGTGCCATAACGTGATTGCTGAGAGCGTGTAAGGGGGAGAGGCCAGGCGGCGCAACTGTTGCTATGCGCCGCTGTGCCATAACGTGATTGTTGGGAGCGTGTAAGGGGGAGAGGCCACAGCTGTGGCGGCGCAACTGTTGCTATGCGCCGCTGTGCCATAACGTGATTACTGAGAGGGTGTAAGGGGGAGAGGCCACATCTGTGGCGTCGCAACTGTTGCTATGCGCCGCTGTGCCATAACGCGATTGCTGAGAGCATGTAAGGGGGAGAGGCCACAGCTGTGGTGGCGCAACCGTTGCTGTGCGCCGCTGTTCCATAACGTGATTGCTGTTAGCGTGTAAGGGGGAGAGGCCACAGCTGTGGCGGCGCAACTGTTGCTATGCGCCGCTGTGCCATAACGTGATTGCTGAGAGAGTGTAAGGGGGAGAGGCCACAGCTGTGGCGGCGCAACTGTTGCTATGCGCCGCTGTGCCATAACGTGATTGCTGAGAGCGTGTAAGGGGGAGAGGCCAGAGCTGTGGCGGCGCAACTGTTGCTATGCGCCGCTGTGACATAACGTGATTGCTGATAGCGTGTAAGGGGGAGAGGCCACAGCTGTGGCGGCGCAACTGTTGCTACGCGCCGCTGTGCCATAACGGGATTGCTGAGAGTGTGTAAGGGGGAGAGGCCACAGCTGTGACGGCGCAACTGTTGCTATGCGCCGCTGTGCCATAACGTGATTGCTGAGAGAGTGTAAGGGGGAGAGGCCACAGCTGTAGCGGCGCAACTGTTGCTATACGCCGCTGTGCCATAACGTGATTGCTGAGAGCGTGTAAGGGGGAGAGGCCACAGCTGTGGCGGCGCAACTGTTGCTATGCGCCGCTGTGCCATAACGTGATTGCTGAGAGAGTGTAAGGGGGAGAGGCCACAGCTGTGGCGGCGCAACTGTTGCTATGCGCCGCTGTGCCATAACGTGATTGCTGATAGCGTGTAAGGGGGAGAGGCCACAGCTGTGGCGGCGCAACTGTTGCTATGCGCCGCTGTGCCATAACGTGATTGCTGAGAGAGTGTAAGGGGGAGAGGCCACAGCTGTGGCGGCGCAACTGTTGCTGTGCGCCGCTGTGCCATAACGTGATTGCTGAGAGAGTGTAAGGGGGAGAGGCCACAGCTGTGGCGGCGCAACTGTTGCTATGCGCCGCTGTTCCATAACGTGATTGCTGATAGCGTGTAAGGGGGAGAGGCCACAGCTGTGGCGGCGCAACTGTTGCTATGCGCCGCTGTGCCCTAACGTGATTGCTGAGAGCGTGTAAGGGGGAGAGTCCACAGCTGTGGCGGCGCAATTGTTGCAATGCGACGCTGTGCCATAACGTGATTGCTGAGAGCGTGTAAGGGGAAGAGGCCAGGCGGCGCAACTGTTGCTGTGCGCCGCTGTGCCATAACGTGAATGCTGAGAGCGTGTAAGGGGGAGAGGCCAGGCGGCGCAACTGTTGCTATGCGCGCTGTGCCATAACGTGATTGCTGAGAGCGTGTAAGGGGGAGAGGCCAGGCGGCGCAACTGTTGCTGTGCGCCGCTGTGCCATAACGTGATTGCTGATAGCGTGTAAGGGGGAGAGGCCACAGCTGTGGCGGCGCAACTGTTGCTATGCGCTGCTGTGCCATAACGTGATTGCTGAGAGCGTGTAAGGGGGAGAGGCCAGGCGGCGCAACTGTTGCTGTGCGCCGCTGTGCCATAACGTGATTGCTGATAGCGTGTAAGGGGGAGAGGCCACAGCTGTGGCGGCGCAACTGTTGCTATGCGCTGCTGTGCCATAACGTGATTGCTGAGAGCGTGTAAGGGGGAGAGGCCAGGCGGCGCAACTGTTGCTGTGCGCCGCTGTGCCATAACGTGATTGCTGATAGCGTGTAAGGGGGAGAGGCCACAGCTGTGGCGGCGCAACTGTTGCTATGCGCTGCTGTGCCATAACGTGATTGCTGAGAGCGTGTAAGGGGGAGAGGCCAGGCGGCGCAACTGTTGCTGTGCGCCGCTGTGCCATAACGTGATTGCTGATAGCGTGTAAGGGGGAGAGGCCACAGCTGTGGCGGCGCAACTGTTGCTATGCGCTGCTGTGCCATAACGTGATTGCTGAGAGCGTGTAAGGGGGAGAGGCCAGGCGGCGCAACTGTTGCTGTGCGCCGCTGTGCCATAACGTGATTGCTGATAGCGTGTAAGGGGGAGAGGCCACAGCTGTGGCGGCGCAACTGTTGCTATGCGCCGCTGTGCCATAACGGGATTGCTGAGAGTGTGTAAGGGGGAGAGGCCACAGCTGTGGCGGCGCAACTGTTGCTATTCGCCGCTGTGCCATCAGGTGATTGCTGAGAGAGCGTGAGGCCACAGCACAGCTGGCACCGTTCCAGAGCATGGACGGACGGACGGTTGGACGCCGAGAGTATCAGCCATTAAAGGCTTTCGCCTTAATAAATCGGACTATCATGGAAGCACCGATAACGACAGCCACGGAAGGGTGAGTGGTGACTGCGAATATAGCATCGTCTGTGATGACTGGTAGTTCGCGCCGAGTTGAAAGCCGCTATTCTGGACATTCCGCCATTTTCTTCGAGGCGTGACGTAGGCGCGACGCTTACAAAATGGCGCTAATGGCCCCGTTTTGCTTTCGTAACATGACGCAAATTTGACGTTTCGCCTAAGAAACTGTAATGTAGGCATTGTACCTAGCGTGGTTTATAAAGCAAAACAGTTTTCCTCACCAGTAAAAATAAAGCAGCTAGCTCAAAGCGTACAATCATTCCATCAAAATCGTTTCTCGCGTCCGTCGTCTGCATGCGCGCAGGCTGTCGTCTGCTTCATTAGCAAGGATGCGTGTCTTTGGGAAACTGAATGAGTCATCGTAAATTGGCGCCTACGCGCGTGCTTTCTACCCTGAGACAACATACGCGACCTGCCAGTGATGATCAACGCACGCTCTAGGCCGCGTTATCGCTATCTCGTGAAACGCAAGTGACTCAGCCCGACTCATCTGGCTGAGAAGCGGCCGAATATCATCGACAGCGTTGCGCGCGCCACAGTGCCGGTGCTTGAGCGACGCAAGCGCCGGCACTGCCATCTCTTGTGCACTTCGCTGCTTACTCGCACCGTGAGAGGATAAAACCTCTATATTTATAAAAGTAGCGCCATTCTTAGATGTTGCCGCCACCGCGCTCACCCCGGCGCTTCCTCCTCGCCCTCTCTTAGCCGCCTCCTGTCGCCCCAGCCTCCTCCGCTCCCCCATTGGCCAATCCGTGTCACGTGGAAGTTCGCGTCGCGCTTTTGTATATTTTTTTCTTTCCAGCGCGCTCCGACTGCCATTCTCGGGCCTGTGCGACGAAAGTGCTGTACGCACAAACGGATCAAACGTGATAGGGACAAGAACTTCGTTGTGATGGCATGCTGCTGCGCCTTAAGTTGCCGCAACCGAGAAGGCGAGGGCAAAAGGCTTTTTTTGTTTACCATCCGGCGTGCGCAAACGCTTGCTGCACCCTTGATATTTGCGCCGTCTCGCATCGTCGCGTTGCTACTTCCAAAATGGCATTATTAAGACCAGTTACTGACTGACGAAGCAAAATCGCGCCTCAAAAACGTCTCCGCAGGGCGCGATCGAAGTTTTCCTCTGGTAGCGCGTTAGCTGTCGTCTGCCACCGCAGGCCCGACGCAGGCGGCGCCACTGTCGATATCGCGCCTCAATCGCGCTGGTCGCGCCGAGCGCGATAGTAGAACGGAGGAGGAGGGAAGTGGATGGCGCTACATTTTATATATAGGGGCTTTACGAGAGGAAACTTCAAGGCGCCGTCTTGCGTACATTTCTTTTTCTAAATTAAAAAGTCACCGTTGTCATAGTGTTTGATGACGCGAAAAGTCATTAATATTGATTACAATACAAACGCAATCGTGAAAAGTGCAAAATGTCGCAGAAAGTTTGCTAGTTTCAACCAATATTATTTCAAATAAACGTGTTTTTAATAAAAATGATGGTGCAAAACGCAAGTGCCAACACCTCCCGAGAGTGATGCAAATGCTATGAGCACGCGTTGCGAACGAAAGATTTTCATGGCCCCAAATGACAGGGAAAATGCGGCGATACGTATGCCTCTTTACTGCCATTGGATATGGCCGCTCATTACCATAATTCGCGCTGCTCGTCGCCCCACAAATTATGGCGGAAAATCTCTGCTATGGCGGCCCAGCGCAACGTCACGCAACGTCAAATTGACGTTTACGAAACGGCCCTTCCTGTGACGCTCTTCACGGCATATTCTTTCAGCCAATCAACAACTGACATGCCGGCTATCTTGGAACGCCACCACATATTCTCAAAATTGCAGAGGCATAGCACGGGCTTCTGCACGCTACCGTCCACTTTCTTTTTAAAGCGCTAAAGTCGCAATATAGGTGCCAAGGACCACAAAAAAGTATTAGTCGATAAAATTTGCAACTCCACGTCACGTTTCGTCATTCTGACGAAAACGCAAAATTGCATTTTGCAAAACTTCCGTTTCCCGGCACGAATTTCTAAACACGTGACCTCTGGACAGCCAATGAGACAGCCAAGATGGCGGATAATGGCGGCTGTGCAGCCGCCATGCGTGTCAGAATAGAGCCCCAGAATAGAGCCCCGTTCAACGCCGAGGCCGCTATCTTGGTTTCCATAGTGATCCTTGTTCCCTGCTAACTTTAACGTCAGTTTTCACAAAGTCATGATAACGGAAACTTGGTTTGAAAACCTGTCACAAATCCTAGAACTGACACACCCCAGTGCGCACACGCAAAATTGGGTTGATAAAAGAGGACGCGGTGTATTAATTGCTAAAACCCCTCTATATCAAAAGTAGCGACACGCTTTGAAGAGTGCCACCTCCTTCTCCCACGCCCTGTGCGAGTCTGACTCCGCATCGGTATTGGCATAATGGCATCACGTGGGCCGTTGCGCCGCCGGGCGCTGGCTGCGTTTGTTTACGATTGCGCTTCATCGCCATTTTCGCCCTAGAAGCGTCCATAGAGTAACATGCGGATTACAAGAGTGGCCACTCCTGCCTAAAAGCGGCCGAGCTACGCAGCTTCATGCCACCCGCTAGAGGGAAATACAGCACTCCCTGTCTCCAAGGGAACGCGCGTACTAGTTATCTACTGTAGCAACTTTTCTATAGTGCACTATACGTCTGCTTGTCTATGTGACTGTAGACGTAGACGTTATCAACGGGATCAGCCGGCCGTGAGCGGTGGATGATAAGACTAGTATATAAAATAAAGAATAAGGCATTGCTACAAAATATCGGCCATGGTGTGATCAGGCAAGGCGACGCTACAAAAGATGTGCGATAACGTCTGCGTGGTCTTTGCTGGGTTCGTCTGCCAGAACGTCTGTCTGCTTGGCTGCTGCTTGAGAAGAAGGCCTTCAAAACGTTCTTTTTTCCCTTCATTACTTTGCAAATTGCTTATGTATTTGTCACTTCAGCCGTAAGTTGACATTTGTCGCTTTGTGCTGTTCGGTGCAGAGAGCTTTTTGTGTTCTTCACTTCGCGCATGATGTTCGTGGATTGCTTCACATTATGTAAGAAACAGCAATTTGGAATGCTGCGCAGCACGTTTGCGAGAAAATCGTTCTTTGGCTCGAGAAAGTGAGTCGGCACACGCCGGTATACGTAGTCTGAATTCAAGGCACGTGTGTGCAATTGTGTGAAAGCATGAAGTTATGCTTAGGATAGTTATTCGTGACTTGCACAGATGGCTTGAAGCCATTGTTACGAGCGCAATTAGAGAGAACTTGCGAATTGAGAAGCATGTTTGTGAGCTGTGGCTACGGCGTATTCTGAATAAAGACTCCTGCCTCAGTAGCGCATGCATGGCACCGAAGGTTGCGTGCTTTTTTTTAGCTGCAGCAATTGCACGTGACGCTTTTCGCGACAGGGCGATGTGAAGTGCGTAGGTGAAAATTTGTGCGAGGGCAGGAGAGAAGACATAACCAATGCTTTTTTTTCCAGGTCATGATGACCATAGTCAAGTATTACGCTAATTACTGCTGTGTTGCGAGGTGCAGTAATATCGGCAGGACAGGGAGAGAGCGTGGTTGGCTGACAACTGCAGTGAGCAGCCTTCATTCCTTGCTTGCTATGCAGTCCGAAACTACCACTTAATAAGAAAGGTTAGGCTTCAAAGGACGAGCGTTGTTTTCCTCTTTAATGCTAATGCTGTCTTCTGCAGTTTTACTGTTCTGTGGGGTTTTTCATAATATCGCCTGTTTATTCCTTTTGTGAAATTTATTCTCAACATATGGCACCTGTATTGGCATGTCTTGCACTTTGCAGTGCAACCATCTTTCTGTGCTTGCATTCATCGAACGTTGCGAAAAAAAAGTGTACATGTGCTTGCCGAGAATATGACTTGAAAATAAAATGTTTCGTCTCTTCCAACACTTGTCATGTTTGTTTAAAATGTCTGCATAAACACACAGTGGCATTGTGTGCTTGCTGCTCTGGCGGCACAGTTTACACGAAGCCACTCGATGCATGCAAGCAACACGTAAAAAAACACACAGACAAAAAAAAACGAAATATAGCCTCTGGGATGAGCACTCGTATGAAAGCGATCTTGGAGGCTGTGCAATTTTTCTAATCACCGGAAGATAGCCTTCGCGATTCGTTTTTATGTAGTGCCGATCTCTGAGTCTGTGTAGATTCCACGCACCCGCTAGGTGCGCTGCGAACCAAAATCGGCGCAGGGGCCTATGGAAGTGTCCTCTCTTATCCTGGTATGTTACTCTATGAAGCGTCTACCGACTGGCGAGGAGCACAACGATAGCGGCGAATTAACAGAGTCGGCGATCGTCGAAATCTGATCAGCCGCGAAACGCGTCGGCTTTTATACATGAGTCATCGAAGGTTCGACAGTAATCCCTGGTGCCCGCGTGTCTTCCAGAAAGTACTTCACAGTTCGCGGCACTCAAACAATCAGATTAGATAAGCGCCCGTGACAACAGAAAACGGATAGAAGCATCGATAACGGTCGAGAAACTTCCGATACATGCAGGTGCGTCTTGCGCTGACCGATAACGTTTAACATTTGTTAGCCGGTGAAAAGCGGTCAACGGTGAAAGGTAAACAAGTGCACGTGTCTGAAGCGGTGTAGGCGGCGCCACGGTCGAGAAAGGAGCGCAAAAGAGAGGAGAAACGAGGAGGAGGGAAGGCGGAGGAGGAGAGTGTCGCTACTTTTTATATAGAGGGGCTTTATTATTTGCCGTAAAGAAATCGAGCCGCTATGTGCCAATTCGACTTTTCACTGAAACAGACGGCGAGTTTGAAATATTTTCTTGGCAGACTGGTCGGAATGCATTCTGTGGTGCTCATCAACCTCGGAACGAAAGCATGTCAGTATTTCTCATTTAATGGACGCTTTTCTGCCTTGAGTAGGTGAAAATAAGCTTAGCTTAGTCCTTGATGGTGGCGTCAACATTGACTTTGTGTTCTTCTTCAGTGTTAGAGGTATTTGAACAGATATTCAAGTGCTATGGTTTAAGGAACATTATCGAAAGGCTGCAGCGGTTACTGAAATCAACGTCTATTGATATGTTCGCTACCAACAATGTCTACATCATTACAGATTGGTTTAATTTGTTGCCCAACTAAGTGATCACCTGCCTAGAGTTCCATGTTTTTATTCCTTCGATTCCCTTAGCCAATATAAGGACTTGCTTGAAACATATCTGTGCATAAGCTCTGATACTATTGAGCATATTAAACGCGACCGCGTTAAGGGCCCCGTGTCGCGGAAAATGCGGCGTTGGTGTCGGCGGAAACATCGGCGTCTGGCGAAACTAATCATGCCAAACCACATCATTCCGAACCACCTCGACCGGATGGGCCTTTCGCGTGGCGGAAGGCGTTAGTGAACAAAAATTGAATTTCTCAAAGTAAAACCCATGAGAAAAATCGTATAGTACGACTTTACCACAATCTACAGACGTGATAGCGTCTGATTGTAATTTGAATATACGAGAAAAAGCCTGATAGACAGCCACAGATCTTTGAATGTTATCGCGTTCCACATTTAAAGGCGAAGCTTAAGCGTCCTCCAATTCAGATGGTGTTTCGCTGTACGTTGGTTCTAGGCAACATTGAGGGGAATGTTGAAAACCGAGCCTTTCTGAGTTTGTATCGGGCCCCATGTCGTAGAAAATACGGTGTTGGCGTCAACGGCGCCCAATAATGCTATCGCGTTCCACTCTTAAAGGCGAAGCTTAAGCGTACTCCAAGTTTTTGATTTAGGATGCGCCGCACGGATTGGAACCATGTTCTTGATAGCAAAAAACCCTCAGATAGCTTACAATACCTTTATCGATGCATTCAACTTATTGCATGGTGCATGCTTTACATGCAATGTTCATAAGATGCCTCGTATAGAGCACGTAAGCCATAGAGGGCGGTTTTTCATTTCACAAATCGAACTCCACACGAAAAGCCCCTTGAGTGAAGGAAGAGTCAAGCGTTTTACTTGAGAATCGCCCCGCAGCTAATTTGAATCGCTCGTCGAGTGCAAATCTTCCAAAATCACTCGAAACGGCACACCAAGGGACTCGGCTCGTTCTCAGGAACAAGTGGATATCGAATTCCCATTTTTCAAGCCTCTACGACAATTTCTTGGCCGGGCCTCGTGGCGGGAGAGCCGCGAGGTCGCGCGCCGTAGAGTCGGCTTCCTCAACAATTACCGATCATGCTCTCAACAATGGATGTCACCGTTGAGGAGCAACGCATAACCCAGGAAGAGATGGATACAAGCAAGGGATGGAAGGAAGTCAGGCACAGAAGATCACACCAGCAAGCCTCCAAACATCGCGAGAGCACCCTGTCGCCGACGTGGCCTGACAAGCACAACGATAACTCCCGGAAAGGAAGGCTAGAGCAGATACGCAAGGCAAGCAGGATGCCATATTTGCCAAGAGGGGATTACAAGATTGTGATCAGACCACGTGGAGCACTCAAAATATTCGAACACGGCATAGTTCACCTAACACCAGCTGTACAAGACGCTGCAGGCATCCCTCGAGACGAAAGGGTGGAGGATATCGTCTGCCCCAAAAAATCCAAAATCAAAATATCCTAATCCTCAGTACATCGGATCAAGAGCTTGCCAACAAATATCAGGAAGTAGCCCGTATCAAGATTCAAGACATGTTTTACGAGACCAATGCTTACGAGACGGCGCCGGACATGACGGCCAAAGGAGTCATCAGAGGAATCCCACTCGACGAAGAGACATCACAGCAGCGGTGGTTAAGAACAAGAACCCAACGGCGATAGCAGCAAAGAGAATCAGTAATACTACCACAATGATTGTACTCTTTGAAAGATACAAAGTGCCCTCGTAAGTCCGATACAGGGCAGCGCTGCTCCGATGCTCCTTGTACCGGAAACAAGTGGATTTCTGCAGCCAATGCAACAGACTTGGACACAGAGGAGATGTATGTCCAAACCCGAACAACAAGATTTGTGCTGGATGTGGAACAGCAAACCCAGACAAAAACCACGGGTGCCAACCCAAGTGTCAGTGATGCAGCAAGGACCATCCAACCTCGGATAAGACGTGCAAAGCCAAATTCAAGAAGCCCTTCATCGTTAAACAGAGTCAATGGCAGAGACTGCAATGAGAACTACAAAAAATAAAACGCGCTATGCAAAGGCCATCTTGGGCCTTGATCTTAAAAAGGCTTTTGATAATGCAAACCACGCAACCATATTGGAAAACATCGAGCGATTAGGACTAGGGCAACGGACGTATACCTATATCAAGAGCTCCCTATGAGATACGAAAGCAATCTTCTCCGTCGGAGGACTCACGTCACCCGAAATCAACATAGGGGGGGGGGGGGGGGCCGCCGCAAGGCTCTGTCGTCTCCCCGATGCTGTTCAATCTCGTCTTGATGGGACTCCCCGAAAAACTAAATCACATAGAGTCCCTCAATCACACAATATATGCGGACGATATTACTATCTGGGTCTGTGATGGATCAACAGAACAACGACTCCAGACCGCAATAAACACAGTAGAGGAACACCTCATAGGAACAGCCCTCACAAGCTCTGCAGAGAAGTCCGAACTTCTCTTATACCGCCCCACACTTAGGGGTATACGCCTCCCAAAGGATACGAGAGAAACGAGGCTCATGAGGAAATCAAGCTAGATACCAAGAACGGGCGGAATATCCCAATCGTCAATCAGCTCAAGGTACTGGGTTTAATAATCGAGAACAAAGGTACGAACGGGGAAACCATAAGGAAGTTAGACACAAAGGTAACGAACACCATGAGATTAATCAAACGAATGACTAACAAGCACCAGGATGAAAGAAGAAAGTGTCATATGGCTCATACAATCATTCGTAATCAGTCAGATCACATACATAGCAGCCTTCCACAATTGGTTGGCAGCTGAAAAGACCAAAATTAACATCCTCATAAAAAAGGCATACAAAATAGCACTAGCGATTCCAATCAGTACGAGCACAGATCTCTTCCCCAAGTTAGGCCTCCACAACACACTGGACGAACTCATAGAAGTGCAAGAAACATCCCAGGTGGAACGACTAACCAAAACGAAAACAGGACGGCATATACTACGCAAGCTGGCAATGAATTACCACAATCAATACGGGGTAAGAGGACGATAACGAGAGAAATTCGCGACAAAGTTCTAGTAACAAATATACCAAAGAACATGCATCTAGTTTACAACAAGGGCAGACGCACGAGTAGAGCAGAGAAAATGATCCGAAGCTATGGCTCAGACGACAGCATAGGTCGGCAGTGTGGGAGAACACTCACTCACCATAATTTTTTCCAGGCCCCGCACTCACTCACGTTCACACTCACCTCCACTCACACTCACAGCACTCACTCGCACTCGCACTCGCACTCATCTCCACTCACACTCACTGGTACTCACTCGCACTCGCACTCACCTGCACTCACACTCACTGGTACTCACTCGCACTCGCACTCACCTGCACTCACACTCACTGACACTCACTCGCACTCGCACTCACCTGCACTCACGTTCACTGGCACTCACTCGCACTCGCACTCACCTGCACTCACAATCACTGGTACTCACTCGCACTCGCACTCACCTGCACTCACACTCACTGGCACTCACTCGCACTCGCACTCACCTGCACTCACACTCACTGGCACTCACTCGCACTCGCACTCACCTGCACTCACAATCACTAGCACTCACTCGCACTCACCTGCACTCACACTCACTGGTACTCGCTCGCACTCACCTGCACTCACACTCATTGGCACTCGCTCGCACTCGCACTCACACTCACATTCACTGGCACTCACTCGCACTCAACCCTTTGAAATGAGTGCGAGTGTGAGTGAGTGCCCTCATGAGTCACTGTGCCGATCTACACATCTCACAATTCATATATATTAATAACGAAGCTTCCAATTTAGCGCCTGTTGCATCGGGAGTGCGCCAAGGCAGTGTTTTGGACCCAGATTTATTTTTAATATACATAAAAGATTTGCCTTCCCGATTACATGGTAACATCCGTCTATTCGCGGACTATTGTATTTCGTACCGCGAAATTAATTACAGTGATAATCACCGCAAGACGACACCTTCCCCCCCCCCCCCCGCGATGCCTGACGCGCGACAGAAGCAGCGCGCTTCCGCCCCGCCTTTTCCCTCGCGCGCGCGAGATTGAGCAGCAAGTGTCGGCTGACCTTCGCAAGCTTGCACTCGCACACGCAGCGTACCGCGGGCACGCTGCGACGATTTTACCGTGTTTGGACTTTATACGGAACCTCACAACGACGTCCACAGCCACGGCAGAAGTTCTCTTGGAGTGTCCATATAATTGCTATCACAATATAATATATTCGCTCATCTCATTATGCATTGTCTCACTCATGCCTGATCCTTGGATTATTACGACCTTAGTGAGTGGTTTCTATCCTGGCGTGCACAATCTGCTAGTGCGATAAGTCATCACCGCTAGTGACCTTGTACACACAACGTGCCTCCATTTTTCCGCAAGCAAGTTGAACCGATATCACCTCTGCTTATCGTTCAAGCACTCACCACGTTCCCACTCACTTCCACTCACAACCACTCACTCATGTTCACACTCACCTGCACTCACACTCACGTTCACACTCACCTCTACACACCCAGAAGCACTCACCCCGTTCATACTCACAGCACTCAGTCACGTTCACACTCAGCTCCACTCAGCACTTAGTCACGTTCACACTCATCTCCACTCACACTCACAACCACTCACCACGTTCACACTCACTTCTACTCACACTCATTGGCTCTCACCTCCATTCACACTCACTGGCACTCACCTCCACTCACTCACACTCACTGGCACTCACTCACACTCACCTCCACTCACCGGCACTCACTCGCACTCACACTCACTGGCACTCACTCTCACTCACACTCACTTCCACTCACACTCACTTCCACTCACTCTCACTGGCACTCACTCGCACTCCCACTCACACTCACTGGCACTCACGCCCACTCAGACTCACTTCCACTCAGTCACTGGCACTCACTCGCACTCGCACTCACTTCCAGTCGCACTCACTGGCACTCACTCGCACTCACACTCACCTCCACTCACACTCACTGACACTCACTGGCACTCGCACTCACCTGCACTCACACTCACTGGCAATCACTCGCACTCGCACTCACCTGCACTCACACTCACTGGCACTCACTCGCATTCGCACTCACCTGCACTCACACTCACTGGTACTCACTCGCACTCACCTGCACTCACGCTCACTGGCACTCACTCGCACTCGCACTCACGCCTTTGAAATGAGTGCGAGTGAGTGTGAGTGAGGGCACTCATGAGTGAGTGCGCCGACCTATGGACGACAGAGCAGCCTTCGTATACGCGACTGAATACCCACACAGAAATAACTACGTGGCAGTAGTCGTAGATCACACACAAAAGTCCCTTACAAGCGTGTCAGTTAATACCAAACCTTCCGAGACAGCAGAGGAGGTAGCCATTGCGCTAGCATTGGTGTCCACAAATGCTCAATATATAATTAGCGATTCTCAGGCGGCCATTAGAAACTATGCTAAGGGTAGGATCTCTCCTGAGGCATGGCACATCATCATAGTCAACAAAGCAAAATTCTCTAACGCAGAGAAGAACGACAGGCAATTGCTCTGGTTCCCAGCGCCCGCGACTCCAGGTATTCACGCAATCAGCCCCAACGAGGTAGCACACCGCGAAGCTCGAGGTCTTACTCGCCGATCTGAGCAAAGAGTGACTTCCATTGGTCAGGGGAATGCGGAGGAGGAGATCTAGAGAGAAAATAACAGATTAGCAAGATTTAGCAATATTACAAAATTCTATCAAAATCAGAGGCAAATATTACCAGCGCCTCACATTAAACTGAACAGAACTGAGTCCGTTGCTTGGAGGTGATTACAGACAGAAACCTCTGTGAGTCCCGTACAGTTAAAGACTTTTTACCGCGAGATATACGCCAGCGATATATGCAAGCTATGCAAGTCTGCTAGAGCCACCCTTCAACACATGTTGTGGGGATGTAAAATATATTTAAAAAAATGGCACTCTCCCCGGAAAATCTACGGGCGTGGTGGTCAGCCACGCTGCTAAGCTCAGAACTATAAGACCAAGGGCCGTCCAGCGAGCCATGGATGCCGTGCGGGAGCAACAGCTCCCAGTGGCCATCTAGGCGGCCCCAGGCCCGGGCCTCCCAATCACCAGATTTCAAATAAAGTTATGTCACTCCTCGAGTGGAGTTAGTGCGTAAACGTGGCTCCATTGTGAGCTGTCGCTCGCCTCGTCGGCTTTTTTCGATGGATGCCAGTTGCCTCCGTAGCTTTTCTTTTGTCAGCGGTGGTGCGCATGTTCAAGGCCGTCGTTTTACGGATCGGTGCAATCATCTGGTGCGCTTCGGCAAAGGAAAAATTCTACTGAGGCGCTGAGACAGATGGACCGCCCTTTTAAGAAGACTACCAGCTAGTGCGGTGACATGCCGTTTTATTCCGTGCATGAGCCATTGGATGACCTGCATGCGGTTATTCTTCGTGCGAGTGCTCCGAAGCTATTATCAGCGCCGGTGTGTTCACGTGTTTCTCTCTGCCGATTGTACGAAGCCACATCAATTCAAGCACGGTACGATACATTGCAACTGCGGCGGACCGGACTACTGAAAAGAAAACAAATGCGAAGATTCCTGCCATGGGTGTGTGCATCGCCTGTGTGTTCGATTGCAGGATGCGAATCGGGCTGCGCAAGCACCGGAATTAGCCCCGCCTGAGCAGTTTGTAGTCGGGTGCATCACTGACTACGCTTTTCCAAGAACGACGAAGCGCACCGCAGCAAGGCGAGCTTCTCTATGAACGAGCAGTTGCGTTCCCTTCAATTTTTACAATTTTCCTTATTTTCATGTCGCTAGTTTCTCTAGAGAACAAAAACTGGCCATTTTGTTTGAGAAGTGTGTAGTCGGCGATATTTAAAGTCATAAGCAAGAATTATGTGAGCCTTGCTTCAAAATACTCAGTTTAATTTATTAGCTTATCATGCCTATGAACTTCCGAGCACAATAAATAGGTGACTAACATTGAAATGGCTTTCATAATTATACCAACAAACAGGTGAATGGAATGCTTTATTTCAATACAAAACACAGAATAACAATACAACAGAGTATAGCTTTTGTACATATCATATTATTTTTGTGATAAAAAAACAGTAGCAGTAACATAGCTCCTAAAATAGACAATTCAAGCAAGTGGTAGCAGATATATGTCACAAATCTTTCTTCCGAACATTCCAGCCATTAGTAGGAGCATTATGTAAGTGTTAGATCGCTGTATGTCGGTCTGGCTACTCAAGCGCCAGATCAGCTTGAATGTTTCCTTGCATATATAAATGAAAACAGTATAAGCTTTCTAACCTAAAAAATTTGTGTTCTGGAACACAAAAATCCTAAACGAATGTGTTTAGTACGAAAAGTAAACGAAAGAAAGCGCAGTACCTAAGCTAGTTTTGATGTGGCTTAACGAGATTGCATGTTTATCACCAACCCCTTCTCTTATGCAGGAATCAGGCTGCCAACACAAGCACGGAAAAGTATTTCCAAGTATGTTGGGCTTGCATTGCTGTGCAAGTGGAGATGAGCTCCAGTTAATGTGTTCTGCTGTACTGCAGTGGTTGTCGCACTATTCTGGCTGGAACCTCTATCTCCTTTCTGATATCCTGTCAGCTCAAACATCACCACTAAACGCATTTTGACTGCATGTGACTGCATGTCGAGCGAGCCTTCATAGACACCTTGTGGCTCAAGTATTTGTACCTTTCATCCAGGTCTCTCTTCAGCCATATTTAATTAGACAGTACATACCACTTAATAATTTCTGATCAATCCAAGCGCCAATCTTTAAAACAAAAAATTAACAATATTCTCGTCTTTTTGTGTTTAAATACAATTTAAGGACAGCGTGAACTCTGACCCTACAAACACAAACAGTAGTACTACTCACAAAGATAATCTACAATAAAATATCATCCGTGTTGTAGATAGTAGCCTGTCTGGTGAAGCACCTACAGTATGCAGTAGTAAATTTTTGTATAAGATATGCTGCTTCTGCTCTGGTTCTATATTCAGCTGCAGATGGCTTATGAAGGCTGGAACAATGAATTTCTTCCGTGCGATGCCGATTACAGTTGTCTTCCACGGGGCTTGCAGAAGTTCAGCAATTGACCAAGGAACAAATCGCAGGGTAGCAGCGTGCATAGTGGGATCCCAAAACAGACCAAATGGTGATGCAGACTGTCAGAATGGTTGTCACAAAAGAGCGAGTAATCAAAGCGTGCGTCGCGTGTCACGCAAGCCAGCGAAATAACACGCCGGCCCCACGGCAACTTCAACCGAGGGGGAGAGCGCATACGCCTTAAACAGCCAGCGTGACCAACGGAGTCTAGACGACGAGGCGACGGTAACCAGAGAGAGAGCGCGGGCGCCGAGACGCCTTCTCACTCGGCGAGTCGAGAAAGAGATTGCTACAGCGGGTGCGTGCGCCAACGTGATGAGTCATCACCGCCCTCGACGACGCTCCGACGGCAGCGGTCGAAGGTGCGAGAAAAGTCTAGAAGATTCCCAGGCTTTGGCCATGCTACGGGAGCATGACTCCGATCGGAAGGTTCGAGAACGCCTGTGACGGCGTTCTCGAACGCCGATCGAGAACGCCGTCATAAACGCCGTGCGAGGATCAGAGGGCACTTCAGAACAGTCCGCACCCGTGAAGTGATGTAGCGTGAAGGCCGAGCGTCTGCGGAAGAAGGGGATTCCCCCGGCAAGCTAGTCGACAAGTTCATCGAGCGTCTGCATTTCCGGAAGAAGTTCCTTCTTCGAGATTTGCCCCGAGCTACGCCGAGATCGTCTGACTCGAGGACCAACCCAGGGGAATAAGATTGGACGCTTAGTGTTCCTTTTCATTTTGTACTTGACGTGTTGGACTCTTAGTGCTTGTCGTGAATTATTTTCCTGTGTTTGTTAATACCCATCTGATTTCTATTGTGTTGTGTCTAGCCTAAGTGTGCAAGTGTGTGTGTAACTGCCTTGTGTGAAGAATATATTTTGTTGTGTTTTGGCAACTCTGCACTCTGACTCGGTCTTTGGACAGCAGCCGGCGTTCGCTGGCGCACCAGAGGGCCCATTCTTAATTGCCCTTGCTTTCGTAGGATTATTTTTCGAAGCTGATAAGTCGGCCTTGGAATTTGGTCCGGCGTCTGCGCGTCGTTCACGGGGTCTGTTACAATGGTGATCCTGACAAATACAGTCTAGAGCACATTACAATCATAAAGCTGAGATTAACCATCAAGAATATGGTACATTTCTCAATGTACACTTGCTCATGCTAAAGTAGCTTCAGCATGCCACTAAATACTAAAGCGCTGGCTACAAATGCTACAAAACGGCTGCATTACAAATTGTGGGCAGTAAAAAAGTTCACGTCTCAACCATAACACATTATGAACAACTGATGAATCCACACATCATAATCATGACTATGCTCTTCAACACAAGAATATATGATTCAAGAAGAATAAAATATGAATTTGATTTCTTAATTGCATGACTGTTTCATGTTATTAGTTCTAAACAAAACGGTGTCCATTTCGCCATTTTGTCAATGTGGCGATACGTAACATCCATATTATTAAATGGTTAATGAAAATAAGCACTGATTAATTACCGGCAAGGTTAGTCATGTACTTTTTCAGCACCTAGTCTCTTTCAGGGAAGCGACATGGTGCAATTCCAACACAGAAGCACCGTATCCACTGATGCTTTTTTTTCGGTCTGCCACAAGCCCTGCTGTGCAGCGTAGACGTTATTTTTTCATCAGCTGGTCTTTCCAAGGTCCACATCGTGCAGCAGAATGCAAAAAAGTTTATATACACAGGGCGTTCATGCGCCAAGTAAGTTCAGTGCACCTAAGCAACTGAAACGAAAAGACATTGCACATCTAAAAACCATTTTCTCGTTTCATTTATGAAACGTGCACAGTTTATGAAACTTGCATCAGATGCTGCTGCATAGCACATTGAAAAAGGTAAGTAAAAAAGAAACTAATGCTGTTGATGAACAACCGACAAGTGAATTTTCGGCAGATTAGGCATGTAGGCATAAGTGCTTCCTTACATTACCAACCACGGCTAAAACCAGGCACAGAAAACAAGAACACTTGTTTTCTTCAACCTGCTGCAGCTAAGCACTCAATCATATCCCTTCTCTACTGAAAGATTTCTGAGGCGATATTAGAATCATCATTATACACAGGCGCCGAGCCGTTGTCTTCCCCATTTCTGCCTAGAAAAGCGCAACCGATAACAGATTGGCATGCCAAATCCGGCACAAGCTCCAATTTGCAAAAAAAAACGAGAACGAAAGAAAAAGAATGCTTCAAGCTAGCTTATGCAGCCTTGCATAATATGCTTGAGGTTCTAACGCCACCAGCATGAGTAATTTACCTGGAGCCAGTCATGCTTGGACACATCAGAAACGTCTTATCGACAGCGCGGCGGCAGCTTTACGGAAACCACAGTAACGTAATGTGCTTCCATGAAAAAATGGCTCACTCACCCATATTTTATGTCTTCGTATTGCTTGCAGAATGCTTGCAGCAGCTGTCGGTCTTGAAGGTAAACAAAGCTGCTCATCGGCCATTTCATCTGTTGTCTCCTTCGAAGTCAATCCGGCTCGGTCACAATACACGCACGGACAATATAACCCATAATAACCCCGATTTATAACTGCAACGTGAAGCCCCAATTAGGCACATGGACGCAAAGAGCAGCAGAGAAATGCGGGTGCAAATTGTGTGGTTTTTGAGCCCTCATTGGCCTACACCATGCTTCTCAGTCATGCGCCATGCTCTCAGCTGTTGGGGTGCGATTGTTGCCAGACTTGAGACACAGCTACCGCTTGATCTATCATTTGAACACTCACGGCGGCCGCGTTGATAAGCTAAAGTTGTGCATTTCGCCGTTTTGTCGTTTGATAAGGAAGTCAAGTTAACGGAAACACACTTTTGCCCTAAATAATTGGGCTTTTGCTAAGCACATTTAAGAATAGGCTCGATATCAGACGCTTTTCTCGGTCGGTACACTTCACTAGAGTCGAGGCCGCATTTTTAAGGTGTCCCTCGGCGAAGGAAACGGGCAGTAGTGTTCATGAAACGCAAAGACGTCTAGAGTGAAAGAAGGCCGGTCGCCTCCACTTGGCTCAGTCGAGGAGAAGCGTTCAGTGAAGGTGCGTGTTTAAGAATAGGGGGGTCAGCGTCGCTAGTTCACAGGGGTGTGTGTCATTGCGCTTGGACCCTTTCTGCACTACCGCCAGGGTCTGCCCACATGTCACATTTTTCTGTTAACGCGCTACAAATTACGGCCAGCTGAAACAGCTCCACTGTTAAATATTAAAAAACGTTTGAGCCCCATGGGGGGATCTAACGTCGGTCCGTCAGTGCAGCAGCCCAGTTCTCTAACCATTAGGCCACAATCGCTTAATTTGTACTGCCACTATTAACCAAAAAAGCCCATAAAATGGTACATTCGGAGTACCAGCCTCCAGGAGCTGGCTTTGCGCTATCCCGCCAATCGCACGTCTACTTCTATTGTCAACTCCAACTGGCTCTTTGAGATGGTTTGAGATTCTTTGAGAATCTGCTCGAAGCGCACTTAAAGTGCTGGACGCCTTAAGCCCAGTGCTTGAATCCCTCAACTAGAAAGATGGCTACCCATACCCCATCCTTCCGAAAAGAAGTCAAGGCAGCGTCCGTCATCCAGTGGAACGCCAGAGAGCTAAAATCGCGCCTTTCAGATTTTCGTCAGTTTGTGTACACCAATGCGTTTCCACTCATCGTCATTTGTGAGCCCAACCTGTCGAAACCAATGAGACTGTCAGGGTACGAATTTATTAGGTCTTCAACAAATGGTGCATGCAGCAAAATCATCGTTTTTGTTCGTCGTGAACTTACCTATGTTTTGCACCAATTCCGCCCCACGACGACAATCAATATATATACATCACAGTTAAAATGAACAAACTATTGTTTACTCTCATAGGCGTGTATATATCGCCTTCAAGCAATTTTGATACGAAAAGATTAGCAGATATCTTGAGTGTGTGTCCTGCCCCATGGGTCATCATAGGAGATTTCAATGCACACCATCCGGCATGGGGAAGTACAAGAACCAATGCAAAAGGACGAAGATTAGCAAGCATCGCCTACAACTATGACCTTACTCTCCTGAACGATGGTAGCCCCACCTTTCTTCGAGGCGTCACATACGGCAGCTGCCTCGACCTTGCTTTCGTCTCCAACTCTCTCGCCAAATGTGTGAAGTGGTTTCCAGACATTGAGACGCATGGGAGTGATCACATTCCCACTTATCTTAACATCAAAGGCTTGTCGTCTAGATCTGGTCCACGGAAGACCATTCGGACCATTCAATGGGCCACCTTCAAATCTGATATGGAAGATGCTTGCCGCGAGGGCCTACCATCCGGGTTAGAGCAAACAATTAAAAGTACGATGTAAAACGCCACCCGCATGATGACGATCTCTTCCAAGCGAAACGACTTCGACATAGAATTAGAGCGCCTACGAGCACTTCGTCGCCGGGCGGAACGTCGATATCGGCGTACGAAATCAATCCATGAACTTCAGGGCGGCCAGGAGGATGCAAAAGAAGATCCAACGTCGCATGGATAGATTAGCATCGGAACGTTGGGCAACGTTTTGCCAGACACTAGACCCCCGCAAGCCACTGTCTCACATTTGGAAAACGGTGCAAGGTCTGCGTTGCCTTCCGGAACAGCGTTTTCCATTCAAGGTGCTCGCGCTCTTCCAAGGGCGGCAAGACATCGATGTCGCAGAGGACTTTTGTGCTATGATCGCCGACCAAGCGACTCGTCCAGATCCTCCAGCCCGAGGTGACATCCCCCATTCCCGGGATTGCCGCATGGACCTTCCATTTACAATGAAGGAGCTCGAGGCGGCACTAGCTCTCTGCAGGCGCTCTTCATCTCCGGGTCCAGATGGTATATCATACCGAGCCTTGTGCTATCTTGGAGAATCTGCACGGAGAGAATTGTTGAGCCTTTACAACTCCTCATGGCAGGAGGGAAACGCTCCTGACGAATGGAATGTAAGCCGCCTGGTGCCGCTCTTGAAGCAGGGCAAATCCCAACTCGAGCTCACCTCTTACCGCCCAATAGCGCTGGCCAGCTGTGTAGGCAAGGTAATGGAACGGATGCTCCTTGGCCGCCTAGAATGGTACCTTGAACACTACAAGATTTATCCGAATTCCATGGCTGGTTTCGGACGTGACCGCTCTTCCATCGACAATGTAGTTGATGTCGTTTCGTATGTTCAGCACGAAAGGTCCCGTAAGCGTTTATCTGCAGCTTTATTCTTAGATGTGAAAGGTGCATACGATAACGTATTACATGAGTCCATTCTCGATGCTCTTGCGACGGTTGGCCTAGGTGGTCGAGTCTTCTTGTGGATTGCAAGTTACCTATCTGCAAGATCATTCTTTGTGTTAACTGACGATGGCCCGACTAGGCGACGCTATACGAGCAGAGGCGTTCCTCAAGGCGGTGCTCTCAGCCCGACGCTATTCAACCTCGCTCTTCTTGGACTTGCTGAATACTTACGAACTACCATCAAGATTTCAATATACGCAGACGACATCTGTGTCTGGACTTCGGCAGTCACACGTCCTCAAATACGTGCGCGGCTTCAGAGAGCAGCAACTTTGACAGCGAGCTACTTGTGTAAACAAGGTCTCAGCATATCACCAGAAAAATGCGCCCTAGTGGCATTTACTCTCAAACCAATGACGCCTTATGTCATCTCAATCAGTGGGCGGACCATTTCCTATGCCAGAACCCACAGGTTTCTTGGCGTAATCATTGACCGAGACCTCTGTTGGAGCCCACACGTGGCCTACATGAAACGGCGCCTGACAGCAACTTCCCAGTTGTTTAAATACTTGACAGGAAAGACATGGGGATGTCAGTAGACGCAATGCTGAAGCTCTCCTTCTCGGGTTTTTAAGATATAGTCTACCTGTACTGAACAACACTTGCAAGACAAATATTCGTGTTCTACAGGCAGAACAAGCTCAAGCACTCAGAGTTTGCCTTGGTTTACCCAGATGCACGTCAACAGAGGCAACTATTGCGATTTCTCGGGACCATCCGATGCAAACTCACATTACGGTGGAAGCCCTGAGAACGCACATCAGACATTTTGCACGTGCCCCCTATCACCACCTTGCAACACTACCTTCGGACCGGCGCCAAACATCGTTCTCTAAAACTATCATCAAGTACAACGACAAACTTCTCTCGGGCTTCACCACTGCATCTAAACCATCGATACCCCCTTGGTGTCTTATTAGCCCCACAGTACATCTCAGTGTACCAGGAATCAAGAAAAAATCTGAGCTGTCGTCACCTGTGCTGAAACAACTGTCTCTGCTTCTTCTACACGAGAGGTATGCGGACAGTGTACATATTTATACTGATGGTTCCACAAACCTCCAGTGTTCGTCCGGTGCTGTGGTTGTCCCAGCAAGAGCTATTACCATTAGCTTCAGGACTGACCACCCAACGGCATCGACATCTGCGGAACTAGCTGCTCTTCGTGCGGCACTTCGTTTCGTCAATCGGGAGTCACCTCGACAATGGTCAATCTTCAGTGACTCAAAGGCAGCCCTACAATCTGTGCTATCAGCTCTGCGTCGCGGGCCATACGAACAGCTCGTATTCGATATTAGATACTTACTCCATACATCACAGGAGCAAGGACACCACGTGACGTTTCAGTGGCTTCCAAGTCACTGCGGCGTCATAGGGAATGAAAACGCCGATAATGCCGCTCGGGCAGCTCTTGACGACACACAGGAAGAGGCCATACCGCTCTCACGGTCCGACGCAGCCAGCAGACTTCGAGTGCTTGCACAGGAGATCACGCTCTCTCTATGGTGCACACCAAGCAGCCAGACCAACCGGAGCAATCGTCACTACCACCTGCCCTCTTTGATGCATCTCTGTATGCCAACTGGACTCCGCCGAAAAGAGGCCACTATGCTTTATCGCTTATGGCTAGGGGTGGCATTCACGAAATCTTATTCATTCCTCATTGGAATGGCCGACAACCCTTTTTGCAATGCCTGTCTTTGCGAGGAGACGCTAGAACATATTCTATGCGACTGTCCTGAATATAATGTTCCGAGACGCGTCCGTTCTAGCACACCTGGACAATCGACCACTGTCAATTGAAACCATTCTCGCGTGTCATCGACAGAAGACATCGCAGCTGAAAGCAACGAAGGGACTGCTTAGGTTTTTAAAGGAAACGGGCTTGGACTAAGCGGCTATGACAGTGATGTCACGTACCACGCAAGAGTGACGGACTGTGACTGACGATGTGTGTGCTGTGTACGTTATGTGCTCTCTCTCTCCTCCCCATCTTTCATTCCCCCTCACCCCGCTCCCATGTGTAGGGTAGAAAACCGGTTGTCCTGAACTGGTTAACCTCCCTGCCTTTCCTTCTCCACTCTTTCCTTCCTTCCTTGAGATGATCGCCGTGTGTGTGGCACTGCCTAACACGAGCGTAGGAAACTCGAAGGAGGATCAGGCGGAACAATTGCCGGTTATGTATGCCAGGCTAACCCAGCCTGCTTCAACATAACCACCGCCGCCACCACCACCTAAGAGAGCACAGTTTTCTATGGCGCCAGTTTCCTTTACGCGTAGCACGCAGGCATTAAATGAACATATTTATAGCATTTGATTAACTGCTTCGCAAAAGCTTTGCTTTACATAGATTCCAAGATGTGCTCTGGACCTGCATAATTAATTTAATGTTTGATCTGGTGCAGCAGTTCTGCGATGACGTCGATGACGTTGCGGTACTCTTGCCGTAGTCAACGACGCTGCGGAATTGCACTGAACGCCCTTCGGCGACTTACTTCGAGTCCTCCAGGCCGCTTGGCTGAAAGTAATAATTTTGGCAATAATTATGACAATGTTGTAGGAAAGCTGAAGACGCAGAAATGTTCGACTCAAGACAGAAGCATATATTACTTCGAAATAACGACTCATTTAAAATAATTGCGTTTGTGCAACTTGATAAATAATAAAAGTAGCACGAGACGACCGAACCGTAAAACGGCGTCTAAAGCATAAGGCGAACCACGAGTACACGGACAGGCGGAAATTTCTTCTACGAGGTTCATGGTAACTTTTTCTCGTGCGCTGAAAAGCTGGCCGTAACCAATTTCATTAATTTATGAACACCGTTGTCTTTCAGGGCATTAATTTAAGAAAAGGGGATATTTTTGCCATTTTATAACTACGATGATATTTTTCGTTACGAGAGAAACAATGCTTTGCTTTTTTAAATGTCACATCCCCATATCCAAGCTCAAGTGGCCAACGAGTACAATTATTTTTCAGTGCCGTAGACCACCTGCTTTTAAGAAGTGTTTTTTTTTTGTCCTAGCCCCTTACCTTCTTCCCCACATGAAAGCGCTCTGGCATCCCTTGAATACGTCATCTTTAAAAGAGTCATAAACGCTTTGACATCCATCAGCAACTTTCACAATTCTCAGTGAACAAGCGCACAACGCATTGAACATGTGGCCTCGCTAATTTATGCACAGAGCGTCACTATCTAAGCGCTGCACGGTGCGCACGAATAAAAGAAAGAAAAGCAAAGTTAGCGCTTCCTACGTGGTTGTCATAATGAACTTATCTTCGACGTTCCAAGTACTTGCAACTTGCTGTTGGGCTAATCGCCCCAGCTTAGCGGTAGTAGAAATGTCGAGCACGTGAATCCATTAGTAATTTTCGCTCTTGAGGTTTTTCTTTTTGTAACTGTGGGGTACCGCTTTCATTTTTTGTATCATTCCTAGGCTCAGTGCACGCATTGGTAATTGAATAGAAATCAGTAGCAGAAACTGATCGAAGCAAAATCCGACGACGTCAATCGCGGACTCTGCCGCAAGGAAAGGTAAGATTTGTGCTTCATTCAGCTCTTGTGCGTGGTTCAAGATGAGGGGTCAACTACTTGCATCCTGCTAGTCAGTTCCGAATAAGGCTCCGGCCATCGAGCATTCCTTCTTTCTTGCCTTCGGAAAAGTATACACGTTTATCTAGCCGGACCCGTTCTCACGGGAGGGTCTTGCTCGCTTTCGATGCTTCCAATATCAAATGAAAGCGAGCGCATGCAATTACCTGTATAAGTACAGATCGACCGTGACAATTCTCTCGCAGTTAGGGGCAACAACCGCAACAAACATATGTAACGCAATAGACAAAAAGCAGATCAAATATAGACCTCCTTTCCACTAAAGCTCTCGCGGGAAGGTCAGAGTGCGAAAGTCCCGAAAGTGAACACCCCAACAGATCAGGGTTACTCGTAAAGAGCTCCGGAAGGGCGTCTGGGCAGCAATTTACTAGGCAGACGTCAAATGCACGTAGAAGCACGCGGGGACTGGAACTTACAGGCACTTGCGTAGACGCTGACAACTATAAGACCAGTCGCCTTAGCCCTCTCCATCTCGTTTCCTAGCGATGCGCGTACCAGTGAGGCACAAGAGCGGCGGCTGCAATCACGAAGTCCATTAGAGCGGGAAATCGTACCCCCCGCGATACCGCGAATCGCAGGGCCCGCCGAGGGTGCGCCGCCCGCGTCGGACGGCTTCGTTAGACAAGAGCGAGGGTGTGGATGCACCGGCTTCCTGAGGAGTCCGCATCACGTACCACTCACGAATCTTACTCCCATCAGCTGCGCCCGAGTGAGTGAGTGAATTATTAGAAGGGGTAAGGGAGGCTAAGCTACATAGGCTGCCCAGGCTGTGTTTCATGATGGCGTCTTCAGTTCGTGCCAGGACCCATGTCTGGATGTCTCGGTCGGTGCTGGAGAGAAGGGGCCTCCCATTGTTCGTTCGTGGGGGGCTACGAGACGAGGTCGGCGGTCGGGGGATCATCCGGGCAGCCCTAAAGGATCTGGTTTATTGAGGCAACGTCGCCGCACAGAAGGCGAAGGGAATGAGCACTGACGTTGCTCGTCGCCACATGCTTTTTAGAATGGGCCGGTCGCTATATTGTAACCTGTCCGAAATGGAGACACGAGTGATGGGTTCACGTCACTCCGTTTTATGCCAGGGTCACGAGGTTTCACTGACCAAGCGGTCGCATTTTGCTTCCGTATCCGAAGCGTCATTTTATTTTAAGTGCATGTGTATGTGTGTGTGTTCACGCCTTAAACTAGTTATTTCAAATTCGTTGCTGCTGCAATAGGAAGACGAATAAAAGCCACATAATTATCAGCCGCGGGCAGATCGACTGCCTTTAATTACGGGGAAGATCAGTCGAACGTCTGTCTCTCTCACACGCTGTTGGACTAGAGTCAATTTTTATACACTGGGTCGTTACGTCTTCGAAGAAGGAATATGCGCGTTTTACTTTCATGCAGCAAGAGACCCTCTTGGTTCACATTTTGTCCCAGTCGTTGCTATCGGAGTCCAGTTGAGTCCCCGCAACGCCAGGATTGTTCAGTATGCAAGTGCAGAGATGCCAAATTATAATTATTTTGCCAAGTGGCAATTTCTCATTGCTATGAAAGTGGCCTAACTCGTGATACGTATATCTGCGTAGGAGCGTCGCACCTAGACTGGCAAGTTATTCCATATCATAATAGTGCAGATGAGCTGTTTGATGTGTCACAGCTCGTAAAAAATTGTCAAAGAGCTTGTTAAAAAGTAGGTGATCCTTTTGCCGACCGAGAGAATAGTTGCATGAACTAAAAGTACGCTTCTGTATTATGCAGATGATATTGTGCCTTTGCTTCCGCTATTACATGAGTACACTTCGCCGTTGCACGAGGCGAACCACGAACTCGTCTTAGGCTGCGGGGCGTTATTTAGGTTAACGCAACAGTTCTGTGACGGCGTCGCTGGAGCGCGATCACGTGATGGCGTCACCAGCGAGAAAGAAGAATCAATTACGTGATGGAATCGGCATGGTGGAGAAAACAAGTGAAAGTGTCGCCAGAACAAAAGGTGATGGTTTGAAAACAACGCAATGAGGCGAGCAAAAGTGCGCTGTCTCCATTCATGTGCTGGCAGTAACTTGCATTTGTTTGTTATGCGTTTGTTTTGATTTTAGTCTGTGCTTTAGCGTGTAATTAAACATTCAGTTAAGTCTTTCCAAATCGTGTCGCCAGCTGATCTTACGTGGCATCCACACTGGCCAGCGAGAAATTCCAGATGACGGCCTGGCAGCAAGTTATCGAGGAGGCTGAGGGCGTGCAGCGTCTTCGAACTATCGTCAATACCTACGCTGGGATAGACTGTATTTCTAAGACCAGGGATGCTCCACGCGTGTTCAACGCATCTGCATGTACAGCATATACAAAGTTTAACTATTCGCTGCCATATGCAGGACGTTTTAGACAACAAATTGGAAGTGCCTTTGAAATCTCGAAGAAATAGTGATCCCGAGGAAAAGCGAATTTCCTCGGAATCACGTTTACCGCACCAGATTATATTTTAAACTTACCTGCGAGCTAGTGATCAGGTAAGTAAAACTAGACTTACCTTTAACCGGAACAGTCGACGATCAGTCCAAATGCGAGACTTGAATCCCAACATCGAAAATGTTCTAAACTGCCCCCCTCCTGCCAATGAAAAATACAACTGTTAGGTCCCGTTGAGTAATTCCACTCAGAAAACAGAAACTGAAGATGTACCGAAGAACACAAACGCCGCGCATTTAGTAAATTGGCGTGAGTGATGTGACTTTTGCAGCGTCACCGTCGAATGAGCATGAAGCGAGGGTGGTCGCGGCTTGATGTAGAGAGATAGAGAGTGAGCGATGGTGAAGAGCCCCGCTCACAAATGCTCTCCCGGCTTTAAAGGGGCCCTGAAGCACCCCTCGCGCTTGGCGAAATAACGTATGAGCGCGAAGTCCCCTTTCTCTCAAACGCTCTCTTTTCAACACAAGCCGTATTCTTCACGCTTTTCTGGACGCTTTATTTCGTAATAAAGCGGATTCCCATACGCGGCTGCTATTGGTAGCTGCAGTCGGCTACGTAGCGTGGATACCGCGGCCGCCGCGACGTGCCGCCACGAGTCCAGTGACTAAGCGCACTGCGGCTCGCTGAGGATAACCGCGCGTCCTAAGTACCAAAATCGGAAGTCGTGGCAGTCTTCGTTAACATACCAAATTAAATTTGAACTGCATGCCACGGTTACATTTAGAAGCCGGAGCGTTGTGGCCACGCCCCGCCCCGCCATAGCCTTCGCAGTGAAAGGCATTGAAGAAGGAGCGGGAGCACAGCGTAGGCCTTGTTTGATTGCCAATAACTACGCATCTGCAGGACGCATTGAAGTACTTTTTGCGGGAAGGTATTTCTGAGATTTTCACTTCAAATGCCCTTCTCCACTCCGATAAAAAGTGGTTCCGGACCCCTTTAAGAGGAGCCTATCTAAATAGATTGGAAACGAGAAATCGTTTTTCTCGGCAACCACTGCACCAAATTTGGTGAGGTTTGTCCAATTTAAAAGAAAATGTTAAGATCTAGTAGCAGTTGCAAGCGGACTTTTGATTTAGGCAGTCGATTTTTTAATAAATATTGTCGAAAATCGCAAAAGTTTAGAACACGAAACTTTCAAGTGTACAACTTCGTAATTCAGCAATAAAAATTATATCACAGTTCCGTAAGTTGCATCTAGTATTACCTCGCAGGCTAGCAAATTTAGTGCATTATACAGTGCCCTGCAGTATACTCTTCTTATGTGAGTATGACATTTGCAAAACCCTTGCAATCATTGTAAGAAATTCACGTAAGCTGTAAATTTATACATCCAATTTGTCCGCCTTATATTCTCTAACTGGTGCAGTCTTCAGAACGGTGATGTGTGTTTTTGATGCGGAGAGAAAAATTTGTAAATGTCGTGCTTCCATTTTTTCCAACTGACAATGTTTTTTTTTTAGATCCTTGCAAAACATTCAGGCTCTAGATCAAATAGTCGCTTACAACAGTCACTGTCACTAGAACTTGACTTGCTCTCTATGATGTGAGAAATTTTATTAAAATTGGCCCAAGGGCGCATCTCAGGAAAGCATTTCTCAGTTTTACATGTATTTGAATAGGCGGCATTGGAGTTTGGCCCGAGTAAAGCATCCTCCTAAGGCGGAGGGAGAAAGACCGACGAGAGCTCGAGATGTTCACCAATAGCCAAACGTATAGCAAGAGTCCTATCACGTGATCGGTTGGCACACTCGGTCACTGGTTTTACCGAGCAGCATAATTTTGTTCAGTGAGGTGGCGGAGTGGAGTGATAACATTTAGGAAACTTGCAGGAATAAGATGGGACTAGCTGTAGGAAGACAAGGGTAATTGAAGATTGCTGGGAATACGCGTTCGTCCAGCAGTATACATAAATGGGTTGATGATGATAGTAATATTAATTTTGTTCACCGAAATAAGAGCAAAATTTGAGGCGGCACCCACTTTTTTTTATCTCCTCGTGATTCATCAACATCATCAAGACCATCAGCAGTGTGCAAAGGCAGCATCGCATAGCGTATTTTTTTTTCTCGATTGCATGGCAAACGGCATCTCCCAGCGATATCCAATTACCCATCTCGCATTATCCGACTTCAAGTTATACCTACAATTTACCCACGGTCTTCACACTACCTAATCATTTTAAGCTTCGGAAAGGCACATTTTGTAATATAGACTGTCCACTCAAGTTAATTCTTGTATTCAAATGTGCGCACGATTCTTACCGTCTATTTTTTTAAATTTCATTAAAACTGATTGCACCTGACGGGTTGCTACAAAAGTTTTCCAGGGAAGTTTGCGCGCATATTTGCCATGGCCGACAGATCCCACGATTACCGTCCTTGATAGTGGGCGCTATAACGTAAAGCTATTCCAATCACTTTCTGTTCCATTTCTGCACTCCACGATTGGTCAAATATTTTAGGTGCGAAGCACCTTATGCGCCCGGGCTGTCGTAGTCGTCGTCGTAGTCGTTGGGCGCTATAACGTAAAATGATTCCAAACTGTTTTGATTCCAATTTCTGCAATAAGCCTCCACGATTGGTCAAAACATTTTCGGGCCACTCCCAACTTCGCTTGTCTGTCACGCGACGTCACGAAAACTGCGATAGCTCCCCATCTGATATAACGAGTGCGCACTGATTATGCATGATTAAACCGCACAAAAGAAAAATATCATTCCTGATTCGACGCCTTTTAACCATTAGGCCTCTGCTATTGGTCCAATGCTTTCTGGCTACGCCCACTTCGCCTGTTCTGTCACGCGACCTCACAAAACCGCGAAAGCTCACCACGTCATAGTGACGTGTACGCGAAAAAAATGCATTAATATGCCGAACAAAACTGCTAATTTTTCTGAAGAGCCACAGACTGCCTCGTTCCGAAAGGAATAGAAGAAGGCTGCCCGCCGATCGCTCAGGCCCTCGCTACTCACACCTGCCGGTGAGCGTGTATTTATTTGTGAATGATAAACCTTTTTGTAGGGCAGTAAAACGTTATCGAGCCCTTTCGCCATGCATACGACATCACTCTGCCAACTCTTCCTTGCTGAGGATCCATTTTAGCGGCATTCTTATCCTTCCGTTGCACGCCGCCGCGATTTTCGACCAGCCACCGCAAGCTTAGTAAGGCGAAGCGGACCAATCGGAGAAGCCGGCACCACCCTCTTCATGCGGTTATCTATTTTCACTGTGCTGGCTCGGCCCCATCGAAACCCTCTCCACTAGAGCGTGGTCCTCGCCTGTTGTCAGCCAATTAGATAAGAAAAACCACTGAGTGTAGACAATGTTATGGGTTTTGAAAGCGAACAAAGTTGACCTCCTCTAAACGAGGAGAGTGTTTGATTGGGTTGTTCAGACTAAAACCCCTATATATAAAAAGTAGCGTCACGCTTTGAAGAATGCCGCCGCCTCCTCACACACCCTGTCCGAGGCCGACGCCGCGTCGGTATTGGCCTAATGGCATCACGTGGACCGTAGCGCCGTCGGGCGCTGGCTGCGTTTGTTTACGATCACGCTCCATCGCCATTTTCGCCCGAGAAGCGTCTACCGACTGTCGAGGAGCACAACGATAGCGGCGAACACAGTCAGCGATCTTCGAATGGTCAGCGGCGAAAGATAAACAAGTGCACGTGTTTCAAGGTGGTGTAGGCGGCGCAACGGTCGAAAAAGGAGCGCGAAAGAGAGGAGAAACGAGGAGGAGGGAAGGCAGAGGAGGAGAGGGTCGCTACCTTTTATATATAGGGAGGGGCTTTAGTTCAGACAACGCTGCGGGTCACCGCCCGATGCTTGCTTCGGCGGTTACGTAAATTTGACGTCAGGAGTTTGGAATCAAAACAGTTCGGAATCATTTTACGTTATAAACGGTTTCATGCTTCGCGATAACAGCAGCGAGTGTGCCGCCCCCAAGAAACTTCCGGTCACGTGCCTTATCAGCCTGCTACGCGTAAACAAAAAGCATGTTTCCAAGTTGGTTCAGTGTACGGAAAGTCTCTTTTTACGTTTTCAAATTAAAGAATGACGCGTAACGCTTCAAGGCTAATACTTACATTTTCTTTCGTGTAACTCACTGGAAACTGCACCTGTAAAACTATGGCTATGTATATAGAGGTTAAAAGCACTGCAAATCTGAGGGATTATGTTTTAACACATGGCTGCTTCTTTGCCAGTTACATTGAGCAGGTACGTCAGTGGGCAAAACCGGAAGCCATGCAGGGCCTATGTTTGTAATCAGTGGAACGGTCTATTGTCACGGTAAGCAAGGGGCTCGTGCTCCCGCTCGCCACGCGCTCGTGCCACTGTTCCCAGGTCCGTCGTCGTCGTCTTCCACAGCAGGCTGCGTTGCCGCTCATCATTCCAGCGTAGAATTTCACTTCTCTTCAGTCGTCGTAATGGGGAGGCCGCGTTTACGGGGTTATGAGCCATATGCTTAAGGCAGGATGACCCTATTAGCGGTGCATCACTGCATGCTTCGCACGTCCCCAGCTTTCACGTCAGTGGAGCTGCATTTCGCTCAATGGGTCACTTGACACTTACGCATAATAGTGCGAGGCGGGGGTCTTTTCTTTCTTTTTTTTTCAGGCCACCCCCCTACGCCTGTCTGTCACGCGACGTCACAAAAACCGCGAGAATTCCCCATCTCATATGACGTGTGGACACTGATTATGCATGATTACGCCGAAGAAAAGTAAGGTAACTATTTCCGATTCTACGCCCTTTTCGCCATTAAACCTCCGGTTTCTGAATGGGACCACTACGCTTTTTTGTCATGCGACATTGTAAAACCTTGAAAACGGACCACGTCAAAGTGACGTGCACGCATTAAAGATGCATTAGTATGCGGAACAAACCTGAGCTGTTTTCAGAATAGCCGAAGACTGCCCCGTTCCGAAAGCAATAGATGATGGCTGCCCGCCGATCATTTTGGCACCGGCTATTCGGAGCTGCCGTGAAGAATGGGGTTCTTTGCGTTAAATAAACATTTTGGCGATGCAGTGTAATGTTGTAGAACCATTTCGGCACGTATACGACATCGCTATGCCAACTCTTTGTCGCTGAGGATCTGCTTTAGCTGTATTTCTCACCTTCCGTTGCAAACCACCCCGATTTTTGACCAGCCACTGCAAACTAAGGGGAAGCGGGCCAATCCCAGGCATTTACATGTCTTTCTTTAGATGATTCCGTTTGTGTTTCATGTATTCTTGTATAGATTTCCCGTAAAATAATTTAGACATGTAAGCTTTCCAATGAGTGAATAAATGTAACTTGTGCATCTGGTGACGTCATTTCTGTAGCCTCTATGCACCGTCTGTTGTACTGTACGCACAAGACGTTTCACGTACTCTACGGCAACTGCGTCCCTGATACAGCCTACACTATGTTTTCCGCATTTAGTTCTAATATATATATATATTAATGGATGAATCATATAGCACAATTCGGCCTGGTGACTTAGATTACCCGAGGGGGCAGACGTTACTTCCGCGATATTGTCACGTGGTAGTGACGGTAGCAATTCACAGTAGCAAAACTGTGAATGGCGAAACTAACTATTGCACGAACCTGTGCCCAGAAAAGCAAGTTACGCTCAAAGCACAGCGAGAGCGGCGAACACTATCGGCGATCGTCGAAAATCTGATCTGCCGGTCAACCGCGTTGGCTTTTATACATGAGTCATCAAAGTTTCCAGAGTATTCGCTGGTGCGCGCGTGTCTTCCAGAAAGTACTACACAGTTGGCGGCGCGCATACAATCAGGTTACACAAGCTTCGGTGACAATAGACAACAGATAGAGCCATCGATGACATTCCAGTAAGTTCTAATCATGCAGGTTCGTCTCGCGCTCAGCGATAACGTTAAGTTGTTAGTGGGTGAAATGCAGTCCCCGAAAAAAGTATAAATGAGTACACGTGTCAATACATTCAAGCGGCAAAATGACCGATGACTTAACTGTTGCAAGGATTGAATTCCACAATGGAAAGATGTGCTCTTATTGAAAAGTCAACAAGTGCATCGAGGCAGGTGATTTCAGCCTTTCTAAAAATCCGCTTGCAGAAGCGAAAACTGCTAGATCTTACGATATTTCTTAAACGAACACTAAACGAAAGGCCGGTAGATTGACAGAGTATTCGTCCAAATGTCTATTATCATTTTCTGTATGCGAATATATGAATTTCTTGCCAACAGAAAATTCCTGTCGAAGGACCCGTTGCTCTTTCTCAATTTGAACCGCCAGCCCCAAACCGAGGACTTGATGCCATATCCATGTGACCGCCCTCCATGCCATTGTTATGTAATTTGTAGACTCTTTGTTTAGCCCTATATACGATGAGTACTGCATGGCTGGTGCAGGTGTTCAGCTTGCGTGAGTCACTCTGTGGCTGTGCTTGGGTTCCAGTTCCCAGTTCCGGTAACTTGAGCATCCGCTGCCGGAGCTGGCAGGTTGGTCAATCGCCACACGTTGTCGGCTAGGCCGTTGTAAACAGAGAAACGCGATGACGCTCGCAATGGCAGGTCGCGCCCGCTTTCTGTGAATCAGAAGTGCTCACGCCACACATGAGAGGTACCACAGACGACAACAAATGGCGTCAATTCTATATTTTGTCTTTTCCTGGCTTAGGAAAGCTCGGTTTCGTTACAAATGAAGAATTCGTTATAACAGAAGCCTAATCATTCAATCTAGCTCGACCTAATATTTGCGTTTAGTATCCTTAATTTTAAACCCCATTCGAACTAAAAAAGTTGCGCAGATCACGCGCACTGTGGGAATCGATGATATCCGAAGCATTTTGTAGGTAGCTGGCTATGCAGCATTGTTTCGTGTTCCGCAAACCATGGCGACCATGTGCAGCAGGAAAGAGCAGGCCTCGGTGCTTGGTTAAGAAGTAATCAATGCTGGTAATAAACTACAGCGCTAGTCTGCGCTCATGTCGTGTTCCTTTCTAATCAACCCACCGCGGTGGCTCAGTCAGCTAAGGCGTTGCGCTGCTGAGCACGAGATCGCGGGATCGAATCCCGGCCGCAGCGGCCGCATTTCGATGGAGGCGAAATGCAAAAACGCCCGTGTGCTTGCGTTGTAGTGCACGTTAAAGAACTCCAGGTGGTCAAAATTAATTCGGAGCCCTCCACTACGGCTTACCTCATAATCAGAACTGGTTTTGGCACGTAAAACTCCAGAAAGAAGAACATGTTTATCGCGCTATTCTTCGTCATTATGCTAGATTAGGTGGCAATGACGAGAAGATCCGTTAAAGTCTGGTGCGATCATTGGGAGGAACGAGGAGGCGGCGCGTTGCTTTCCGGCGTTAGGACATCAACGCTCGTGGGAAACTTGCTTTTGGATCGCTGTTCAAACGGAAGCAACCACCATCTAGCGATATGTCCGGATCTCCCTGGGCCGGCCACCTGGCTCAAGAGCCGGTAGTACGCGAGAATCAAAGGAGAGAGTCGGATGACGAACCTGGAATGACGGCGATGCAGCGACTATAGGACGGCATCACGAACGCGAACATGCCTACTGCCAGCGGGAAGTTGGTAGACAACTCGATCCAATGAGTCGACATATTTTCGTGTCATGTCATGTCGTTCATGCATTCCAAAATGTCAGAATGCATGTCATTCATGGGAATCGTGTAATGACTAGACATACATGACATTCCATGATATGCGTGTCATGACATTCATGTCCATCGTGTTATTACAGGCATATCCTGATACATATATAGCTAAAAATGCATGTCATCCCATTAATGACATTAATATCATGACATACGACATGATATATGTCATACATGTCATGCCATTCAATGCCAAGTCATGCGTGCATGTCATGTCACTAATCATCGTCATCATCATCAGCCTATTTTGATGACCACTGCAAATACTAAGGCCTGTACCTGCGATCTCCAATTACACCTGTCCTGCGCTAGCTCATTCCCCAACTTGCGCCTGCAAATTTCGCAACTTCATCAACCCTTCTAGTTTTCTGCCGTCCTCGACTGCGCTTCTCTTTCCTTGGTATCCATTTCGTAACTGTAATGGTCCACCGGTTATCCATCCTACTCATTACATGGCCTGCCCAGCTCTATTTTTTCCTCTTAATGCAAACTACAATAACGGCTATCCCCATTTCGCTATGATCCACATCGCTCTCTTATTGTCTGTTAACGTCAGGGCCCAACATTTTTCGTTCTATCGCTCTTTGTGCGGTCATTAACTTGTTCTCGAACTTCTTTGTTAACCTCCAGATTTCTGCCCCTTATGTTAGCACCGGTAGAACGCAATGATTGCACACTTTTCTTTTCAACTACAGTGGTAAGCTACTGGTCGGTATTCCATAATACCTGATGTATGCGCTCCAACCCATTTTTATTCCTATGTAAGTTTCCTTCTCATGATCAGGGTCCCTTGTGAGTAATTGACCTAGATATAAACGCACTCCTGCTCAGACTATAGAGATTGACTGGCGATCGTTAATTCTTGTTCCCTTGCCACGCTGATCGAACGTTTCCCCTTTGTCTTCTGCATATTAATCTTCCTCACTACTCATACTTTCTTGGTTAAGGTCCTCAATCCTTTGTTGGAATCAATTCATCCCCATTGTTGCTGAACAGGACAATGTCATCTGCAAACCTAAGGTTATTGAGATATTCGCCATTGAGCTTCAATCCTAAGCCTTCCCAGTCTTATAAATAGCTTGAATTCTTCTTCTAAGCATACAGTGAATAGCATTGCTGAGATTGTGTCTCCTTGTCTGACCCCTTTCCTGATAGGTATTTTTTAAATATTTATTGTGGAGATTTAGGGTAGCTGTGAAGTATTTGTAGATATTTCTCGGGATATTCAAGTAAGCCCCCTGAACTCTATGACTATGCAATGCCTGCTTGACTGATTGTACTGAATCAAATGTCTTATCAAAATCTATGAAAGCCATATAGAGAGGTTGATTGTACTCCATAGATTTCTCGATTACCTGACTGATGACATGGATATAATCCATCGTAGAATATTTCTTCCTGAAGCTAGCCTTTTCTCTTGGTTGACTGAAGTCAAGTGTTGTCCTGATTCTATTGGAAATTATCTTGCAGAATGTTTTATAAAATACTGATCGCAAGCTAATGGGCCTATAAATATTCAATTCTTTAACGTCTCCCTTCTTATGGATTAGCCATAATGCTGGAATTCTTCCAGCATAATACAGCATGCTTTTCGACCATATCATCTCCTCTATCTTTGATTAAATGTAGTGTTATTCTATCCGCTCCTGTCGCTTTTCTCAGGGAAATGTATTGGCCCTTCTAACTTCACCGCTAGTCATATAAGGATGCTCTCTGTTCTGTTCATTGCTACTTCGAATGAAGGTTGCGTGGCTGCTGTGGGTAGTGTTTAGGTCAGTATAGAATCATTTTTCTGCTTATACAATATCATCGAAATTGCTGATGACATTACCCTGCTTATCTTTCACTGCATACATTTTGCCCTGTCCTATACATGTCATTCACATATCCAGTTAAAGAAATGACCACAAAGGCGTCATGTCATGACATGTATGTCATTCATGTCGTGCCATGTCATTAATGACACGACATTATGTTATGTCATGACACGCATCTCATTTGAGTCATTCATGTCATATAATGGCCTGCATGTCATGTGATTCATGCCAAGTATGCATTTCATAAATATTCCGATATAGAGGCTGCCCCAACTATCATGCACCAAGATTTAAAAACATGCAAATACCACGTAGCTGGACAGAACCAAGGCAGTGTTGTTTGCCGTCGCTTATAGATACAGATTATGTTTTTTGCATTCCGCCTAATTATATAGTTAGTCTTAATTAAATAATGAACTGTTGTTCAATACGTGCTACATAGGAGTGTTTTTCCGACCGTGAAGGAAGCTCGCGAATACACGCAAAATTGCCGCGCGACTGGCCATTCGAGGCACCTTGCGTTGTTCGCGGGCTTCCTTCACGCTCGGAAAAACGCTTCTATGTAGCACGTATTGAGCAACAGAAAGATGTATCTGGAGTTTTTCATGTTGCTCTACACTTTTCTCATTGACACTTTTCATCTATTTATAATACTTGGGAAGCTGATCCAGTTAAGAGAATGACCAAAACGGCATCATGTAATGCATGTCATGTCATGACGTATATGCCATTACGTGCGTGTAATGTCATTCATGTCGTGACATGTCAATCATGTTTTGACATACATGCAATTCCATGCCATTAATATTTTGATATATTCGCGATGCCGCCTGAGCGGTTCTCCATGTGATCCAGCTGATCCATGTTGAGCCATGAAGCGAAACAGTGATAATCCGTGCTCAAGCCTGAAAAAGAGAAAAAGGATGTAGAAAGACTTTTGCTGCATGCTATTATGGGTATCATGCCGGTGTATCATTCCATCGCTTTCCAAAAAAAAAAGCAAATGACGCGATCGAAGAGCGACATGAATAAAACGACATGAATATGTAACTGGCACATTGTGAAAAAGGTGGCTAAATTGTTCTAAGCACTGTAGTCGGACGAATCCTTTTTTCCCAGTGAGCATACCGTTTCTTGGTTTTTATCCTTTTTTTTAAATATCCTACCGGCCTTTCAAATCGCGGATTGTAGTTTCGTTTAGGCAGACACTTGAATAATTTATAGTGATGCGCGCTTAATTGGATTTTCTTTAGTTCGTGCCTGAGCCTTACTGTTACCAGTGCTTTAAGCAGCAGGAATATTGTCGCTAATTTACTTTTGTCCGCGGGCACGGTAGCATTGAACGGTAACTAGCTCTGAGGGTCTGACACGCGTTATGCCTCGAGGTGACATATCGTTTTGATAACATGTTTTAGTCCTGCGTTGTAAGGAGAAGAGTATGTTTTCTTGATTAACGGGGTGAGTTGTCAGTTCATTCGCTCGCAAGGAGTTTAGGAGCAACAGCAAATAGCGCTCGTTCCAGCTTTTGAGAATTCGACCTAAGCATCGCACCACTAGTTTGCTTTCCGACACTGTGCACACGGCTAAAATCCGTTACAACTGGTTCACTTCATTTCGAAGTCATGCATTTGCAATCATAGAAAAGACTTTGCTCAAAATAAACCATGGCTAAATGTACCGAAGCCCGGGCCCTACTTTGAACACTGCGTGCTGCGAACACGAAAAAGCGCCAGTCATCGGACGCTCACGACCTTATGATATGAATCAGCGAAAGAGAAAGTTGCACCGCGACTCACAAAAGGGAGCTCTAATTTGCATTGATCCGAAAAGACACTGACTGTTACAGTTTTATAGCGTAAGCTGTTATAGGCTCATTCCAATAGCCGTTTCGGGTCGCGATGATGCCGCCGCCGGCGGCTCCCGCCGCGTAACCGCTATCGCCGGAAGCGCGAAAAAAGTACCCGATTCCCGCCGGGACCGGGCCCGCGCCCGCTGCGTGTGAGCCGGATACTCTACCACTGAGCCACGCAAGCGCTTGCTATCGGGCCGCGGAAATACCGTTAATACAAGCACGCAGGGGGAGACGACTCGAGCCTCCACCAGTTTGATGGCGCCATCTAGGTAAGATGCCTGCAAACGCGGGGCACCCAACATGTGAGTTGCAGTTGTAAGGCTTGATCGGGCTTAGCAGACTGCTGTGCGGAGAGCATTACAAGCCGCAGCTCGCCGTCGACGCCGGGCGGACAGTTGAGATCGTTCTCGTCAAAACGAGGCGAAGAGACTGCCGCGAAGACCCTGTTGTGCGTGGTGTCCAAATTGGAGCTACTCTTGAGCCATTCCACCAGCTTACGCTGTGACTCTGCTCCGTGTGCCGCGCAGGCCTGTGACTCTTTAGCTGAGTTTTATCAGTGCATGATATGCGTACTTATCTTCCGAATGGACAATAGACATCACTGTGTATATATTGTGGGAAGCGATGTGACATACAGCGACGCGAGTCACAGCGCGGAGGTGCCTGTGAAGGTCAAGCATCCTACCCGCAGCAGTTGAGTAACGCCTCGCCCAAGTGCGTGTACTATTCGCAGAGGGCTATATACTACGCACGAACACTAACGTTCTTTAACATTTGGCTCGTTTGAAAGGCTCTTTGCCTTTACAGAAAATGTGGCGTAGCTCACCGAGCATAGCCAGATGTTTGCACGCACGGCAACTACTCCCGCTGTTTATTTGCTGAAATCATTGAGATCGATCAATATAAGGTGACAGGCACCAAGGGTGCCCTCTCGGCTTCGATGAAACACCTTCAATCGACGCCAAAATCGAGAAACTTGAGCACAGCACCAAGCGAGAGTGCCGCTGTGAACCTCTATACCGTAGCCATCTTTGTTTATTTTGGGCAAGTAACGGATTCTGGAGTTTGCCAATATCCAATTAAAGAAACAACCACGACGGCATCGTATGCAGGTTATTCAAGTCATGCCTAGTAATTTATGTTATGTCATGCATGTGTGTCATGCCCATGAATATTCTGATATACAAGCAGTTAAAGAAACGACCGCGACGGCGTTCCTACGTAGGAGACTCGATAGATAGATAGATAGATAGATAGATAGATAGATAGATAGATAGATAGAATTTCAAAGTGCTTGAAGACGGCAAAGAATGTTTCGCATTAAAAAAGAGAATAAATAGGCTGTATATGCTACCGTGGGCAATGAAATTACATTTCTATGTTTGGCAACGGTTTTCGTGCACTTTGTATCTTTTAGGGTGTAGTTTATGTAGCACCGAATGTCCTGGTGCTTCGTACCCTCTTTCTGCAGTTTTTGGTGTGCATCGTCCTTTGTAATATTCAGTAAACTAGACCATCTATTCGTCATGACATAAGCAGGAAAGTTATATTCGCCCGCAACGTGAAAGCGATCGAGATAGAAGCCTTTTTTTTTTTCACCGTAAGCGTTCTACGTACACGGCCGAGTAGCCAGAAAAAAAATTTACCAGAAAAGTTTCGTCACCAGTTCTTCTGTTGCCACTCCAAGATTTCAAACTCTCTGTCGTGCCCACCGCCGGCTCGGAGCCGCACCGACGCCTCTCTCCCAACCACGGCGGCGACGCCACAGATGCACGCGGAATTCCTCGCTGGAAACACTCTCCTCGGCTCTCGGAAGGTGACATTTAGACTCGCACGCACGCACGCACGCACGCACGCACGCACGCACGCACGCACGCACGCACGCGCGCGAAACAAAACAAAACGCGACAGCGTGGCTCTAGACGGCGAGAAAGAAATTGAATCTCGAAGAAGCGACAAGTATCCAGTGCTGTAAAATTGTCTCTCCCTATCGGCGAAGCAAGGGCGCCTACCAGCCCCCCTCCACTGGTGGAGGCAATCTTCCTGGACATCGCCTCTTTCCTCTGCTTCGCCGTCTCCAAATCCGCGTGGCGTCAGCGGACGTCAGACACAGCCCGAGCCCGCCCTCCCGCCCGGCCGGCGCGTGAGCGGCGAGACAGGAGCAAGACACGAGGGCAACCGCGGCGGACGACACTTCCTTCGACGGGGAAGGCAAAAGTGGTGCGACCGCGAACAAGCGGGCGCGCCCAAATAACAACAGGAAGGAGAGCAAGAGAAAACGAAGGAAACGAAGAAGCAAGGGGCCGTGGGGGAAAAACAAAATTACGCGTCTAATACGAAGCTGGGGGCACTCACGCGCCTGCGAACGTGAGGAAGGAGACGAAGCAGATTGGAAGCGTGAGTGAGGGAAGATGTATATACACCACGGTGATATACACGTTCCCTTCCTCCGCTTTTCCGAACAGCGCTGGAGAAAGGGGCTGTAGGGCTGTAGCTAGGCTGCGGACAACGGGCGTCGTTTTCCCTTCCCTGTTGTCTGGAGCCGATGGAGGAGGAAAGAGAGGGGGCGGGGCGGTAGCGGCGCGGCCGTGCCTCGCAGAGGAGGAGGAGGCGGAGAGAAGCTGGAGGAAGAAGCTGAAGAGCAGGAAAGAGAAATTGCAGTCGGCGTCGTCGTTCGTGAGTCTTGCCTCCGTTTTTTTCTCGGTGACGGCTGCTCCGTAGCTCTCCCGGCAGGCGCGCCGTTTTTGAGGCTGAAGCCGGCTGCTCCTCTTGCTGCATGCTTTCGCGCGGAGTGCGCTGATTGTACGGCGTTCCAGGGTGAAGTAGTACGTGCCTATGCGGTCGCGCTCCTACTATTGTGGACGAGCTAATTCGTTCCGTCAACAGCTGCCAATAAAAGCGAAGAACATTAACGGCATATCGTATAAAGGGCGCTTTCTTTCATTCCCCACGGCGGATTGCGTCGGACATGCGATGGATATCCGTGGCTTGCGAACCTAGGTGCGTTGTCAACCCACCAGCGATACTGTCCATGGTGTTTCGATACGACCGTCGTGTTCCTGTTGAGCTGTCGCAGTATGGCCGTGACAATTGTGCCTTAGAAAGGGGATCGTATTTCGTCCGAGGACGGCACTGCACTCTGCGTTGGACTGCGCTCTGTCGAAGTAACTTCCCATGTTCCACGTGCTGAATGAATGGATCGTCATGCCGCGTTTGAGAGCTCTAAGATGGCATATAGTTATGATGGACGGAACGGCATGAATCTGCTGAACATCGTAAGTTACTGAATGTCGGGGTTCACTGATATATCTCCAAACATTTCCATATGTGCATCCTTGGGAGCATGCTTGAAAAGTGCTGCAAGGGATATGCAAAACGTCGTCTGTTTAAGAGATGGTTCATGAATGTAAAGGTCGCAGTATTTTAACAATTAAACCGTGGTTGTAGAGTGAGAGAGAGATAAACGGGATGGGAAAGGCAGGGAGGTTAACCGGACAAGATTCTGGTTTGCTATGTATACTTTGCACTGGGGGAAGGCAAAGGGAAATGAAAGACTGAAAGTACCGTGGAAATAAGTTAGTGGTTTCATCGCTACGTTACGCTCACGGCGATCACGCTCTGATGTCGCGCGCGCCAGACGATTACCACGGGTTCGAGCACTCCGAGCCGCGATGCATACATGTAGGGCGCCGCGTCAGCACCTGCAACGGCCCGCTCGGTTTGCGGACGCGCCGCTGCGCGCCCTCCCCCCCCCCCCCCCCCCCCCCGGTCCCATGCAGCTAGGGGAGGCGAGCCTGCGCGCGCAGCAATGGAGACCCTATGCAAAGCCCTCTCGAAGGAACAAACAACGTTTATTAATCTGGGGTTCAATACAACATCCATTTAAACAACTCATCCGAATCTAACTCTAATTGAAACACAAAACATGGCCAAATGATCGTCGGTGGCCGCTAACGGCGCACCGCGACAGAGAAAACAAAGAGCAAAGAACCCACCAGAAGGAGAGGCCGCCTATCCTTCAGCCAGCGCCTGCCATCGCGCACCCCACAGCAAAAAAAATGGAAACAGAAAGAAACAGAACAGACGGGGGCACGATCGCAAGGCACTGCCTCAGGACATCGAGACGACGGAAGAGTACCCGCGCTCGCTGAGGCCGGGACCCCGACGAGCCGAAGTAAACATCGGCCGGCGGCCGACAAAGGGGGCCGCCACCGGCAGAGAGAAACACGTACGCACCTTCCGACGCCAAGATGTGGTCTCCTCGGGCCCCGTCTTGCACCCGCGTAAGGAGCGCACGCAAGCAGGGCCCGAATCCTGCCAAAACGTCGGCCAATGGGGCAAGCCCGTTGACCTTGCCGTGGGCGGGATGACAGCCGAGTGACAGTGTTTTATGATCCGCTGCCACCCCGTCCAGGCAGAGAGGCGAGGGACATGAAGCCCTCGGTAACGAAACGCAATGGAACGGCGTCGGGCAACAACCGCGAGCGCCTGAACCCCACAAGTTCTTGATCAGACATGACAGTGGTACTATTTCGCTATGATTTCCGCTTGACGAATTTGAAACTTTGGAAATGCCGGGTAATAGTGGTAAATAATTTAGGCCACGTTTGTCGGCGTACCGCTCATTTTTGACCAGCCCAGCAATACCAATGTTCCCGCTTTACGTTCAGCAAAAGCTCAAGAACAGCAACGAAGCCAGGCGCGCCTTTTATGCCCCAGAAGTGCGATACGCTTTTGCGAGAACATTTCAACAATGCAGTGGAGCTTGTTCCTATTTGTGAGCAATACTAGGTGTTCTGGTGACGCCGAGGAAGCTAAATTCTTCATAAACTGTGAATCAACTTAAATGTATAGCGTCAATTTCGTGTCTACATTGACACCCCACTTATCCTCGAAATAATCGTCTTGGCATGGAGAAACACCTTTATATTGGACGGACTTGCCAACGTTACATATTCAGCAACGTGATATTTTCAAGATTAGAGCATTCAAGCCGAATAAAATACAAACAAGAGAACCGTTAACACTCGCTCCCAGAGTGATATGCCCCAAATGCGCCTAGTACCTCTTTCCCGTCTTGTAAATAAAGAGCCAGCCTCCGACTGAATATTTACCGAAAAAGCGAAATCAACCGCAAGAAAAAAAATATTGGTTTCGGCGCGAACAAGAACCCACAACACTCGCCAGTTTACAATACTGTAACAACATTAACAGCGCACTCTAGATGGCGTCCGACATCATGATGTATAGATGACAAATGGCACAAGTTACAACCCACTACGCGACACACCATAAACGATGCCCAGTCGGCATTTATAGCCTCATGCATTGGAAGGCACCGATCGGAGCGGTGATCAACTGCGTGTCTCGCATATATATATATATATATATATATATATATATATATATATATATATATATACGGGATTATCAGCGGACATTTGCGAAATATATTGCGCACACATCCGCGTCCTTAATTGTTAATTAAACGTCATCTCAAGACAGAGTTTGGCAGAAATAATTCTGTAACGCCGTCATGAAGCCCCTAGGGTCCCCACTCTGGTACGTTTGATGCCTTCAGGTATAGCAATCGAAATTTTATTGACCAGCTGCCTGCTTACAATAGTTGAATTGCTACTTGACGCTAGCTCTCAAAAGCGGGTGCCACATCCGCCGCCATAACCTTGTGTGGCGCTGGCCAACACTCCCATAGTCATATCTTACACACTTACATAAATACCCACGATTGTGGACCTTAGAACAAGCGTCGCCGTAGCCCAGTGGGTAAGAGCACATTACACGCGTAATGCTGATGATATGGATTCGGCTCGCGCCGGCGGTAAGTTGTTTATTAGTTCACATTCATTTCCCTTAATCCTTATCATTTCTACATTTCAGTTAAAAGCAAACACAAGTAATTTACTCCGTTCTTTCCTCAGTTTCGTTATTTGTTGGCTTCATACGCTTGTGAGTGGTAAAATTCGGGCCCCTCGTTTCCCTCCTCCTGGTTCCCCGACCCTTCTTCGAGTTCTTGGTATCGGCACGTTTTACCAAGTGGGTCAGCCTGAAGGCCGTGGTCGCCACGCAGCCTTCGCATTCATTCGCACGTAGTGTTGTTGGTCGTTCGAGCTTCCAGTGCGCGTATTCTGCATGAACAGCACTCGGAATATGTACCGGCAAAGGTAGCACGAGGGACATCGGTCGTTGTAACGACATCTTGCCTCGCAAAGATGGTGAAGTGTTGCAACAGGAAAAAAACTTTTATGACCCCGTCCGTCATGTTGCAATGACGCGAACGACCCACCGGCTACGCATGCTGATATCCGAGAGGGTGCCGACCACGCTGCCCGAGTTTATCCGGAGCTCTTCTGCCTGCTGTTTAGCAAATTGAGGTGCGGCCGTCTCGTTAAACATGAGCCTGCAGATATAGTCGCCGCTGATGTCGCCATATGAGCCATGAAATTTCGGTGTTCCCGTTATTTCAGCAACTCTTTCTCGATAACACCCTACACTGCCGACATTGTGACACTTCGAATTCGCCTCTTGGGCGTAGATCTGGAAGCGATAGCACATGGTGGAATTTTGACGCGATGGTACGTTTCGTAGGGGTATGGTGAACCCGGTGCCCTTGCCAGGTTCCCAAATTTCCGTCACCAGTGATGGCTTAAGATTTTAGAGCATAAGGGCATGCCGTATGTTTGTATGAAAAAACAACAAAGCAGGAAAGGTATGAAAATTTAAGTTATGTAACCTTTTGATTTTTCTCTTTCTCACTTTACTGCAGTTTCACTTAAGTATTCTGGTGACCGCTTTACCGTTACTAAAAAAATAAAGACATTATTGCACGGTTCACTCCCTTATGGGAGTCATTTTTACTTCCCTTCTGACAAGTTGGCCATACGCGGCGGCCAGACGCGAGAACAAAAGCAATGAAGAGCACCGTTTTTATGCCCTTGCCAACTCCGTCACCTGATCAACGCTATTAGGACTACTCGCTGGAATGAAGAGCATGTCCAGATGATGGAACCGTGGTCATTCTGCGGTCTTGCAGGTGCAATTACCTTGCACCGACCGCAAGAACAAAAATAGAAATAATAATATCCTTCGCGCTTATTTTCTCCGTCACCCGCGATCACATGCCGGTTGCGGACGCCGGATTTTCTACGACACGGGGCCCTAAACGCTATCGCGTTACAAGGTGCTAGGGCCTTCACGTTCTAATATAAGACAACTTATATTGCCCCGGGAAAAACATCTTTCCAGCAATGCATTTCAGTTTAAAAGTGAAGCCGACTTTAAGGGGATCGGTGTAAGCTTGGTCTTTGTAAGCTGGCTTTCCCACGTTCAGTGTTGCAGTGAATGAAGCCTACTTGCCGTATGCGAACGATGCGATGCGAACGGGTCCCGATAACGCTATCGCATTCTACTCTTAAATGTGAAGCTTAAGCGTCCTCCAAATTTTTGTTCTGTTTACTTACGCAGACAATTGCCTCTTTACTGGAGCGTATATGTGCATTCTAAGGGAGTCGTACTACCATACCATAATGAAAAAGTATATAATAAATATCACAAATAATGTAATAAACGTTCCTTCTTATCTACCGTAATGTCTACGCCTTCTTGCTAACTTGGTTTTGGCGCTATCTTAATTGTTTAGGCGGAATGAGTCTGCTTAGACCTCATTAACCCCTTAACGGCCATGACAAACTTAAAACAATTGATGACAAATACGGACTTTTGTTAGAAACCTGCATTTATGTGGCCTTTATTTTTCCTAAAAGATATGATACCACGAATGCCTATAGTGTCTTTAAGGCTATTGTCGAAAAAGAAAGCCAACGACATGTATTTTTTATGTGTCAAAATTACAAGGTATTCATCCTTTGTCACTACGACTTAACTCCTCGTGGGCAGTTAAGGGCATAAACATATGTCGTCATTAAACTTATTAAATTGAACAACGTTAAAATAACGTAGTTGGTACGGATTGACTTACTTAACACAGATCGAACAAACAATGACACACAAAAAACACGCGAAAAACGACAATACGAGCGCCGACTAACAAGTGATAATTTATTCATGTAAATACATTTCATTTAAACACATAATTTCCGCGCACGCGTGTGCTTGTGTAAATCAACACAAGACATGACTAATGACAGCCGTGACAGATGACTAATCTCAAACGGAATCGTATCTTTCTGCTAATGAGCGTTGAATTGATGTCCTTCGTAAACTGGTGCCCGCAGCCGCACAAGCATAAGCTTGTGCCGCCTGCCGGCATCTGCAGAAAGCAGCCGTTCAGAGAGGCTGGCCACCTGTTCAAGAGGATCGGGCAACACGTGGGAACCCTTCCCAAAATTTCTGCCACTGCCTGCAGGCGGCGACACAAGTTTAAGATTCGCCGTCGATGCAGGAGTTTACATCCCTATAAACGAAGCCAATGTTGTATGTTTTTCTTAAATACAACGTAATTAACTCTGCCAACTGTTACAATGAACGACGTAGACTACGAAATGTTAACCTTCCGCGAAATTTCAGCAAGGATGGTGCAGCGGTGACCGCAAATTCTTGTTTCAAATATTTCAGGCCAATATGCACGTCTCTATAGTGTGATGACTCCTCACTAACAAGTCTTGCAAAGAGTCAGCAGGGCACCTCTCACGCACGCACACGCACACACTCGCACACGCAGACGTGCACGAACACGCACGCACGCATTTTATTGACAAAGACCCCGTTTTTTGCCTCTTATTTTTGCAGCAGCAGCAGAAACAGGACCAGCAACACCACCGGTGGTGTGTAGGCGGCGGCGATGAGCTCCCGGTCATGGCGGCAGCTGCCTTGGACCATGGGCATAAACCTGGTGGCGTTCGGTGCGCATCTGTGCGCCTGTGGATGCTGCGTCTACCTCCCGCCCATGCTGCGAATGGCCGGGTTCTCGGAAAAGGTGCCATGACCAACGACTTGCTCGCTTTTATCGCGATTATGCACCGTTTACGCATTAGCGCGGGCCAAGGTTTAACCACTGATTAGGAAACAGTACAAGAAATTAAACCATTTCAAGATTCCTTCATGGGCGTTTAGGCTCTTTTTATTCTTAAGCAGTGTTGGTAAAGTCGCAGTTTCGCCCGAAAGGCGAAGCATCAATTCCGATAGCAAATTAGTCGAGAGCTATACGGAGTAAGAATAGTAGTTTTTCATCGGCTGCATAAACTTGGACATATTTGATTACTAACTGAATTAACAAGCATGGTGTCCACCGCGCACAAGCAAACATGAATAGATCACACTCGATGACCGCAGACAACCACTGTCAAAACGCTGGCGTGAGCAAGCGCCGCGGTAGCAGCGAGCGAAGGTTCGCGCGGTCTATCGCCTCAACGAAAACTGAGCGGCGAAAGCACAGCGCATACAAAGGTAGCAACCGTGTGGAGATCGCTCTCAAGATACCGTGCGCGCGACCGCTCGCAGCCGCGCAAGTACAAGTACGCAGTTGCTGGCAGAGTAGAAGCCGCACCCCTCCCTCCCGCGCTGCCTTCCCACTTTCCTGCTTTCGCGCGCGGATTGAATTGCCAGATACCCTTGCGCCGGGTCGCTGAATGCGCAGTTGGTTCCGGAGCATACGGCGCCCCCCCCCCCTCCCTCGCTCGGATCCCCACGGCCTTTCGAGCGGCGGAGACGTCGCGTTTGCTGTGCGCCGTGCGTTTGCTCTTCGTGAAAGTGCGCGTCCCTCGCGCGCTTTCACTCGCACATACAGCATACGGGGCGCGGCGATGATTTCACCCCCCTTGGACTTAATACGGAACCTCACGGCGACGACGACGGCAGAAATGAGCTTGAAGTGTCTATACAATTACTATCGCAATAAGAATTGCCGTTTCGCCCGAAAGGCGAAGCATCGTTTGCGATAGCAAATTAGTGGCCACATTAGTTTTATCGGTCGTATCAACTTGTAAACATACATGCATACTGACTAAATTAACAAGCATGGTGTCAGGCGCGCACAAGCAAACATGTCACTTCATGACTGCGGAAACTCGCTGTCAAAACTCTGGAGTGAGGAAGTGCACAGCAGCAGCGAGCGAAGCCACCTTCGTGCTGCGTCTTGCATCAACGCGAATTGAGTCGCGAAAACACAGCGCCCGGCGGACAGCGCCCCCGTCACCGATGGGTTTCAAGCAGAGTGTACTAGAATATGGTCGAGTGGGACGAGCGGCTGGGGCGGCGCATGCTTTGCAGTGAGGCGCCCGACGTGGAAAAATACTGGGGCGGCGCTGCGGTCGAAGTGGATTGGGCCGCATCAAGGTCGCGCCGTTGGAAACTGCTGGCGATACTTATCGGCAGGGTCATTCGTACTATTTTGCACGCTGGTATTTGCGTTCAGACCGCTCAATAGGGGTTCATAATTGCACATGACATGTATTTATGCCTTAAGAATAAATTACTTTCCTTCTCTTCTTTATTTATTTTTTCTTATTTTTTCATACCGCTCGGTCATTGCGCATGCATTGCGACCGCAGTGTCGGCTTTCATTCTACTGTTATTGCACGGTTCCCTCGGAGAAAAAATATTTTTTTCGTTCTTCAAGGAGCATGTATCTCTCGTGTGTATTGTTGCGCATATAGTTTTTCATCAGTAGGTCCTGAGAAACGCAGAAGGAGAAAGATATGCAACCTTCCTGCTGGCCGCTTCAAGCAAATAAAACATAGCTGCCCCATCCGGCGCCTTGTCCTCAGACTTACGGGAAGTATTGATATAGAAAAAAAGCTGCAGCGCAACATTTCATTCAAATTTTCGCCTTTCTCGCGTAACAGAATGCGAAGTAATCGGTAAGGGGTCATTTATTGCAGTCGGACCTCGAGCGCCGAAAACGGTTTCAGTTAATTAAATCAAATCAAAGGGGAATTTTATTAGACAATAATATAAAAAATCCGTACAAAAATATTTGGTCCCATAGCCTCAAGCGGCCATTCTATATGCTAATCTTTGGTACGTGTAATTTTTTTTCCAGTCGATACTTCAAAAAAAAAAGAAAGAAAAGAAAGCCTGCGCGGTGGCTAAATTAGTGGCTATATAGTATAGTGGATATGGTCTTGAGCTCGTGGGTTCAATCCAGGTCGCGGAATTCGATGGGAACGAAATGGAAAAAGACTCGTGTACTTCTATTTAGGTACACGTTAAAGAGCCCCAGGTGGCAAGAACTATATAAACCGGGTGCCTTAATAATATCGTGGTTTTGCCACGTAAAACCGAAGAATGTGCTTATATTAAAAAATTAAAAAAGCAGGTGGCTGCGTTCTTCGGCTTATTTCTGGGGGTGTCAACAACATAAATTATTCTCGAGTCTGATTTCCAATAAAAACATGTTACGCTTATCCTACATTTCATGAATAAATGTAATGCCGTTCCCAAATGTATGACCACTTAACTCAGCAGCTTGTATATTATAAACAGCTGCTTTCAGTTATTCGGTGCACAATCATAACGACCATAATGAAACAATTAAAGGAAAGGCATGTCTCACATACACGTAGAGATATGTGCAGATCTGTTGCGTTCGTTGAAGAAGGTTAGTGTGGCACCACACGGGGCACTCAGTTTTAATGGGTTGAAAACACGGCGAGACTGTCAAAAATCCTTGTCTGAATCAAGTTAGCAGATTCACAGGCTGCCCTAAAACGGGGCGTTTATACTTATTGAGAGCTAGGAACTTGTTTTACCACCCGTCGGTTAATTCTCTCAGGAACTGCTACTCTGCGCATCACCCACGACTCTCCGGCAGCACAATCATTCGGAATGACAGTCCTCACTTGCATGTAGTCACTCACCTTTGAGACTTGAATAGTGCTGTTATGCGTTACATTCGAACGGAAACGACTATTCGGCGTCGTACACACACACACACACACACACACACACACACACACACACACACACACACACACACACACACACACACACACACACACACACACACACACACACACACACACACACACACACACGCACGCACACGGCTTCAAGCAATATGCGCACGCCACGAATAACGATCCTAAGCATAACTGCATTCTTTCACACAAGTGCAACACACGTGCATTAAATTCAGACTACGTATACCGGCGTGTGCCGACTCACTTTCTCGCGCCCAGGAACGATTTTCTCGCAAACGTGCAGCGCAGCATTCGAAATTGCTGTTTCTTACATAATGTGAAGCAATCCACGAACATCATGCGCGAAGTGAAGAACATAAAAAGCTCTCTGCGCCGAACAGCACAATGCGACAAATGTTAACTGACGGCTGAAGTGACAAATACATAAGCAATTTGCAAAGTAATGAAGGGAAAAAAGAACGTAATGAAGGCCTTCTTACCAAGCAGCAGCCAAGCAGACAGACGTTCTGGCAGACGAAGCCAGCAAAGACCACGCAGACGTTATCGCACATCTTTTGTAGCGTCGCCTTGCCTGATCACACCATGGCCGATATTTTGTAGCGGTGCGTTATGCTTTATACTAGTCTTATCATCCACCGCTCACAGCCGGCTGATGCCGTTGATAACGTCTACGTCTACAGCCAGATAGACAAGTAGACGTATAGTGCACTATATAGAGAAGTTACTACAATAGATAAGTAGTACGCGCGTTCCCTTGGAGACAGGGAATATTGTATTGCCCTCTCGCGGGCGGCATGAAGCTGCGTAGCTCGGCCGCTTTTAGGCTCGAGTGGCCACTCTTGTAATCCGTATGTTATACCCGTGCCACACGGGCAAAGTAAAGTGCACTATGAGCGAGTGCACTTCAGTACGCTGAGTGTCACTTTGGCGGTGCGCTGCTACACGAGAAAGAAAAGTGTTCTTTCAAATTGATGTTCATGGCAACCGGGAATCAGACGGGAATGCATATGTTTACAAATATAAAAAATGTGTGCACGAAAACAGTTTATTATTGTTAAAAACAACATTTACAATCCACCTTTATAAGCGCTGGCAACGACAACAACTTGACCAGCAACAGGCAAAACGACTCGGTCCGCCAAACAACTGCGCAGTCATTATCCGGCGTGGTCGGCAACAGCCCGAGAGCGAGAGTAGTTCTTTTGCTGTTCTTGTTTTTTTTTTTGTGGTGCGGCGCATTTTATTATCTTGTAACGTTAGAAATTTAAAACAATATTATTAAAATTGCTCCTGACTCTTCTTCCAATATCACTTTATGTATCATCTAAGCATTGCTAACGAGGCTACACACTTCGCCACCGCGCAGTGCGTTCGCCGAACACACTCGCCGCCGAGTGCACTCTGCAGTGAGTGTCACTAAGCGTTCCCGTGTGGCAGCCTGCGAATGACACTAGCCGCGAAGTGCACTCGCTGAAAGTGCACTTTACTTTGCCCGTGTGGCACGGGTATTACTCTATGGTTGACGCATAGAGTAACATACGGATTACAAGAGTGGCCACTCGAGCCTAAAAGCTGCCGAGCTACGCAGCTTCATGCCGCCCGCTAGAGGGCAATACAACACTCCTTGTCTCCATGGGAACGCGCGTACTACTTATCTATTGTAGTAACTTTTCTATAGTGCACTATACGTCTACTTGTCTATGTGACTGTAGACGTAGACTTTATCAACGGGATCAGCCGGCCGGGAGCGCTGGGTGATAAGACTAGTATAAAGAATAAAGCATCGCTACAAAATATCGCCCATGTTGTGATCAGGCAAGGCGACGCTAGAAAAGATGTGCGATAACGTCTGCGTGGTCTTTGCTGGGTTCGCCTGCCAGAACGTGTCTGTCTGCTTGGCTGCTGTTTGGTAAGAACGCCTTCATTACGTTCTTTTTTCCCTTCATTACTTTGCAAATTGCTTATGTATTTGTCACTTGAGCCGTAAGTTAACATTTGTCGCATTGTACTGTTCGGCGCAGAGAGCTTTTTGTGTTCTTCACTTCGCGCATGATGTTCGTGGATTGCTTCACATTATGTAAGAAACAGCAATTTGGAATGCTGCGCTGCACGTTTGCGAGAAAATCGTTTCTGGGCGCGAGAAAGTGAGTCGGCACACGCCGGTGTACGTAGTCTGAATTTAATGCACGTGTGTTGCAATTATGTGAAAGAATGCAGTTATGCTTAGGATCGTTATTCGTGGTGTGCGCAGATTGCTTGAAGCCTTTGTTACGAGCGCAATTAGAGAGAACTTGCGAATTGAGAAGAATGTTTGTAAGCTGTGGCTACGACGTATTCTGAATAAACACTCCTGCCTCAGTGGCGCATGCATGGCATCGAAGGTTGCTTTTTTTTTTTAAGCTGCGACAATCGCACGTGACGCTTTTTGCGAAAGGGCCATCTGAAGTGCGTAGGTGAAAAATTTTGCGAAGGCGGGAGAGAAGACATAACCAATACTTTTTTTTCAGGTCATGCCGACCATAGTCAAGTACTACGGGAATTACTGCTGTGTTGCGAGGTCCAGTAACAACGGCAGGACAGGGAGAGAGCGTGGTTGGCTGACAACTGCAGTGAGCAGCCTTCATTCCTTGTTTCCTATGCAGCCCGAAACTACCACTTAATAAGAAAGGTTAGGCTTCAAAGGACGAGCGTTGTTTTCCTCTTTAATGCTAATGCCGTCTTCTGCAGTTTTACTGTTCTGTGGGGTTTTTCATAATATCGCCTGTTTATTCCTTTTGTGAAATTTATTCTCAACATGTTGCCGCTGTATTGGCACGTCTCTCATTGTGCAGTGCACCCATCTTTTTGTGCTTGCGTTCATCGAACGTTTCGAAAAAAAAGTGTACATGTGCTTACTGAGAATGACTGAAAAATAAAGTTTCGTCTCTTCCAACACTTGTCATGTTTATTTAAAGTGCCTGCATAAACACACAGTGGCATCGTGTGCTTGCTGCTCTGGCAGTACAGCTTACACGAAGCAACTCAATGCATGCAAGTAACGCGTTAAAAAATCAAAATATAGCCATAATTTAGCCTCCAGGACGAGCACTTGCAGGGAAGCAATCTTGGAGGCCGTGTACATTTTCTAATCGCCAGAAAATAGCCTTCGAGATTACGTTTCCTGCGGTCCCAATCTCTGAGTTTGCGTAGATTCCACGCACCCGCTAGGTGCGCTGCGAACCAAAATCGGCTGCAGGGGCCTATGGAAGTGTGCTCTCTTATCCTTGTATGTTACTCTATGGTTGACGCATGTATCTGGCGCGTCATTGACCTGTGGCTAGGTAAGGCAATAAAAATAAGTCGCAAAGCTTACGTTCATTTATACGAAAACGTTTTAGTTTCCACGGCAAAGAATAAAAAAAAAATCAACGCCTGTTAGCTTAATTTCACTTTCTTTTTTTTTCGATGCTCGCGGCAGCTAACGTTCGGTGTAAAAAGTATACCCAGGTAACAGACAGAGTCTCGAAAACGTCGTTTTAATGGATTCAACGTCCAAAACAAGTTTTTGACCAAAATCGACGCTTTAAAAACGTCGCAGGCACGACAGCTTAAAAACGACGGGTGCATATGTCTTGAAAACGTTTTCATAAGATTAGCCGTATCTGTCCAATTCCCTAGCGTATCGGGTTTTCGACAGCGCTGTTTTTGGAGGGAGAATTCGCCATTTGTCCAACCTTACGCAAGGTGGAGATACCGTCGTCACCTCGGTCACATGACCGCGGTGTACATGTCCAAGCTTGTGGCCGCGGCTGTCGGCTCCTGCGTGAAACTGGCCTGTGCATAGTTCCGTAATTGCGCATGGTTTGGGCTGTCGTGTGTTCTGCCTGTTTTCGGTTGTGCTGTCCTTTGTCATTGTAATGAGTGAAAGGAAACGATGACGACGAAGTGCGTGCGGGTGACTAGCCGCGTGTCTCGCCACAAAGTATTTCGCCACATGTTCGCCATACGTGGCCCAACACCACTGGGCCATCGCAGATTTGGCGAGACCACTCACATGCGTGGTCGAATCGCGAAAGAAGATGATGATGATTAGTCAGCGGGAGACGGAAGACAGCAGGCCGACGTGTCGGACGCCGACAATCAAGGCTCCAAGGAACGCCGCCGTCCATGCAGCTGCCGCCCGACCGTTGCCCTTCGCCAAGGCGTTCGCCAGCGCGAGTACTGCAGCTCTGAGTGGTGCTTGGCCTGCTGTGCCACCACTTGCCGCGAGCATTGCGGATCGCGGGCAAGGAGTCTCCTTGGTCAGTTGTTCGGCGGAGCACCGTTCGTGGCCTAGCTAATGGCCGCATATGCACCGAGCACTGCGGCTCGCGCGCAAGCTGTCCGCTGGGCAGGCTGACCATTCCTGCAACGTGCACTGCGGCTTGGATGCAGGCTAACCGATGAGCGCCATTGAGCGGTCGTCTCCAGTTCGGTCGTCGCCGGCTCGGTCCGGTTCGGTCGCTCCGCATCGTCTCCAACATCGAAGCGTGTCCGACGTCGTCACGTCATCGCCCCTCACTTCGGCAAGCCCTCGTCTCATTCACACCGTACCGTGAGCTCTCTTGACTGTTTCTTTCTCGGACTCCTATCAACCCTAGCTGTTCTATAGCCTTGTATGTATGTCGTGTCATGTGGCGTAAGGTTCTGTGTGGTTGTAGTTTGATTTTATACTTTTCGTAAGTGTAGTTTGGTTTTAGTTTTCATAAAGATAGTTTGGATTTTCCCATCACGAGTTCGACTGCTTTTCTTGCTTCCTTTTCCTTATCGCGCGGCACGACAAACACGTGTGACGGATGTCCTCGTGATTTCCTTTACACTGATGCAAATATTGCAGTGTTGTGCTGTCTTACTCGACACTGCGTGTGCAGTGATTTGTTTGTACGGTTTTAATTTGTTGAGCAGCTTAGTTTTGCATTAAAGAGCGCCGAGTGGAGGGCACTAATTCGCTCTTCAATTTGATTCTCCTGTCGCTAGGTGAGGAGCCTTTTCAGTGATGTTGTATTTAAGGCATTAAGCTCAGTATGAGGATAAATGGTCAAAAGAAATGTTGCTTTTGTGTGCCTGGCATCGGGATCCGCCGTCAGGAGTGAAACTATCAAGTTTGGCAGGATGCGAAGAAAGGCGGGAATTGCGGTCTCTGCGCACGTTGTCTATATCCTCTAGACAGCTGTGATCGCGGTATTTCAGTTTGCCGTTTCGCAAGAATGTTGCAGACAAGTGAACTGACATACAGGCTTATTGTTAATGATTCATTCCGGGTATGGTAGCGCGAGAGATGAGGTCAACTGCCCGTCCTATATTCCCTTGCCTTGTGATACAACGCACCCATAGAATATTGCGTACCACACCGTGCTGTTATCGCTTGCGATTCAGGTTCTCTCGATTGTGTTTTGGCCCGTTTTATCTTACGCTATTGGTATTTCATGGTCTTTAGAGGAACTTCGTTTTCAATGTGACACGGGCAAATTCGATTTTCTTTGGCACCTCGGCATGGTTGCGATATATCGCGCTGCTTATTGGAGCTTTCTTCTTCTTATAGTTTTTATAGTTCACGAATGGATACCGCATATACACTGCATAACTCGCTAGTGGTGCTCCATATGTGAATCGTGAATCTCGTTGTCGTAAAATATCCTGTTACTCCAGGTAGTCACGATTATTTGCAGTTTGTGACTGGTGTCGGACCCTACGCTGCGCAGCCTTCGTGGCATTTAGTCGGCCGTTTGCCGAGTTCGTGCGTGTTCCAGTGTACGCACGGCGCTTGAGAAGTGCTCGCGCGGTTCTTTCAATTTGTGCGCTCTTCGTGCACTTCGCGCAACAGGGCATGCCGCGGTTCTTGGTCCTTGTGCAACAAACTTCCCTATCGTACATCAGAGAGAGCAGAGGAGCCTCTATTTAGGCATGTCAGCGAACTAAGTAAGTTGAAGGGTAAAAGTACATAGCATTTGCTGCTTAGAGTCCATGTGATGGGTTATTTACAGAGCCATTTTAACCATGCAGTGCGGAATGGATTCGTGCATGATTAGTTGCATAAATTGGTCCCTGCAGGGAGGTCTAAGTACAAAATACGGTTCCAGGGCAACAGTGTACCAATAACTGCAGAAGTATCGGACGAATGCATTGTGACTGAAAGTGGTGTCTTGAATGGTAGTGAGCAGTTGACAGGTGACTTAAAACGTGATAATGCTTTAAGCGCATAGCGGCTTTAATTATTCTTGCTCCCTTGCAATGTGCCAACTGATCGTTCTCATTCAGTCCACTGGCATCAACACATCGGCCACAGGTGAAAGTGCGGGAGAACACACGAACATGCATTGGGACATCTTCCCTCGTTGGCTTTAAAGGGCGGTCTCCAAATCGCTTAAGAAATGCCAGCAATCACACTTCTAGCACAGGAAGGGCAAGTGAACTCTGTTTAATATGGTATTACATAAGCTCTCACTAATTTCACTTCAAATGCTTGGTAAATTTATTGTAGAATCTACATATGTGATTTCATTGAGCATCCTCTTCAAAACATTTCCTGCAATAATTTTTATACTTCCCCTCATTATGTTTGTTTTTATGATCGGGATACAGGGTTGTAGTGGCATATTTTGTGTACATATTACTTTCATAAGTCATAATAAGATTTAGTATGTCTTTAACATTGTAGATTACTTGTGCGGTTATGTTTCATTGCAAGCTGCAAAAAATTGAAACAATGTGTAGGCCTCCCCACTTATCTAGCAAGCACACCTAGAGGGAAGTCTTCAGTGCTACACCTCAGTGCTACGTCTAGTGATACCAAGTGAAGAGAAAATGCATATACAGGGTGTCCCAGCTAACTTTAGCCAGGATTTTAAGGTATGTTGATGCATTCTAACGCGACCAAATCCATGTTGCTTACCATTGTATGGCGTAAGTCACTATTTTTTGTATTCTGCTTAATTGCGTTATTAGTTAATATTAATGAACCAACTTCTGAAGCAACGAAGTTAGGAAAGAAGAGTGGTTTGCAAAACATCCAATTAAGCAGTTTCTAACTTTCTATTAAGTATTAGTATTTTCCCGCTTACTGCAGATGCCCTCAAAATAAACAAAATACCATGTGACACGCCCCTTGTGCGCCGTGATTGCAGTGCCCCCAAATGCTCCGCGTACAAACGCGGAGCATTTAGCCGGGTGTTGCCCCTTAAAACGCGACAGGGCATTGACGCAGGCGTTGGCTGCGCGATTTACGCCAGCAACCGTTATCGCTTGCGCTGCGATAACGCTTGCCGTGTCGCGTTTTAAGTGGCAGCACACCCTGCTAAATGTTATATTCGTTTGTACGCGGAACGTTTGGTAGCACTGCAATCACGGCGCGCAAGCAAGTTTGTCACGTGGTATCTTTTCTTATTTGGCAGGCATCTGAAGTCAGAGCAAAGAAACTAATACTAAATAAATAGAAAGTTTGAAACTATTTAATCCGACGATTTGTAGACCGCTCTACTACTTAATAATTTGAATTTTGTTTGCTTCGTTGGTTATTTAATATCAGCTATTTATGCAATTGATCCGAATACAAAGGGTATTGTGATTTACTGCAAACAATGGTCCGCAACATGCATTTGGTCGCGTCGTCTTAGTGTCCAGCGGCATATTTTTAACTCTGGCTAAAGTTAGCTGGGACACCCTGTATATGCCAGCGATAGTATGCGGGCAAGCCTTTCTGCGGGAGCCAGTGCATTTGCATTCAAAACATTTCAACTACCAGCATAGTGCAGGATACGTGTCCACTTCGACAAAATGGAGCACTAGTGCAAAAATCTGGGCGTACTTTTCCAAGGCAACAAGTGTGTCTACATTGAAAACATTTCAAGTACCAGCATGTACAGCAGTTCCATTGCAAGAGGCACTGAATAATGTTAAGTGGTGCGCTCCCAAGCTGTTCATCAATGGAATTCTGCCTGGACTGTGTGCCAAATACTTTTGGATGTGAAAGTTGGGATTCTATCAGCAATCGTCATCTTCCTCGGCCGCCTTTTATATATGGCACGCTCCAGCGCGTGTGTCCCGTGCCTCGTGCTGCGAGCTGCGATGTTATAAAAAAAGGGAGGGAAATAAAAGCTTCTTCTGCTCCTGTCATCGGTCCGAACGGTTCTTAGATCTTCCGCTCGCTGACACACATTGTTGTAGTGGGCCTAACCTCGGTCGCTATAACGTGGTGACCCGGACGTTATCGTACGACGAGCACCCCGTCATGGACGATGCCACCAATGAGAGACCAACGACCAGCGCAGAGGGCCTCACTACGTTGGAGATTCACCTGCCGTCCTTTTGGCCACAAAATCCTGCAACCTGATTTACTCAGGTGGAGGCCATATTCGACCTTCGGCACACTACCTCGCAGCGCACGTGGTTTCTCCGTGCTGTCTCGGTACTCTCTACAGACAGAGGTGGTTGAGAAGTTTCAAGAAGTTGTTGACTCGCGCCACGACACCACACCCTATTACCCATTCAAATCGACGATGCAGGATCGCAAGTCCTTGTCTGCACGCAGGCAGCTTCAGCAGCTTCTAAACCAACACGAGCTCGTCGAGCGTCGGAACTTCTGTGTCGTACGCGGCGGCTTCCGATTGACTAGGCTGGACGCAAACAGGCCGTTGCTGCGTGAACTGTTCTTTCAGAGCTTGACGCAGAATTGGGTGGTCGCCTTGGCTGCCACACAAAAAGAATACATGTCCCTCGACAATCATGCCGAGCTGGTTAACCGCATCGCTGACAATTCAGCAAGAGGTGCAATAGCAACAACGACCGTTCCACTGTAGCACCTCGAAGATCGGCAGTCTCGCCTTCAGTAAAGACCTGAGTACCATTCGGACCGATGGCAGTAGCAGAAGAAGCTTTCTTGTTCTTTCTATTTTTTTAACCTTGCAGCACGAGACACGTGCTGGAGTTCGCCGTATACAGACTCGACATGGGAACAGCGCGAAAAGACTAAGGTCGAGAAGGCGAACACACATCAGCTCTGGCGTGTGTTCCTGTTTTTGTCCTTCGTTTTGTCGCGCTGTTCCTCCGTCCAATATGTTCCGACTAGCCCAAGCCTCTAGTTTCACTTAACTTGGGCCAAACTTCAAAAAAGTGCAAAGGCTACCTAGCTGGACGGAACCAAGGTAATGTTTGCCGTCGCTTAGAGATACTGAGATTATATTTTGCATTCCGCCTAATTATATAATTTGTGTTAATAAATAATCAACTTCTCAGTTATACTTAAGTGTCAATGAGATAAGTGTCAAAATACACGCAAACTGGCTCGAGCGGCCAGTCGCGCGGTAGTTCTGAGTGTGATCAGGGGCTTCTGTCCCATTCGGAAAAACGCTTTTAAGTAGCACGTATTGAGCAACAGAAAGCTGTATATTGAGGTTTTGATGTTGCTCTACAATTTTCTCATTGACACTTATCTAAATATAATAAACAAGAAGTTGAAGAGCTAATGAAGACAAATTCTATAATTAGGTGGAATTCAAAAAATAATCTGAGTATCTCCAAGCGGCGACAAACATTGACTTGGTTGTGTCGAGCTATGAGGCATCTGCATATTTAAAGTTTGGGCTAAGTTACGTGAAACACACTGTATAAAAAGCGGCTGAGGAAGATGACGATGGCTGCTAGAGGGCGAACTGGTAAAGCGTTTCCTCGGGGTTACATGTGCAAAAGCTTCTTGTCATTCAGAGTGTTTTTTTTTTTACTTTAGGAAACAGGATATGTGTGTAAAGTGTAACATGGCAGTGTACAAACGTATTCACTTGTTTGCAGATGATTTATTACGACATTATGCTTGTTTTTTTTTCAGAGTGGTATATATGTTCCTCTTGTACAATGCCTTACATATAAACCATGAATTACTTGCTTGGTTACTTGAATAAAGCTTTCAGTGCAATAGTTTTAATTTCCAGGTTCTTGTAATAAGTTTGTAATTATACAGCCATGTCTCGTGTACTAGAATGCGAAGATTATTTTATTTATGTAGCATTACTCAGTCTCATTGTACACTGCAATACAATGGTGCACACCTGTGACACTGATTTCCCCGTTTGAGTATTCTATACTATTTTTACTTGATTGATGCTTTTTTGCTTTATGGTTCTCTTAATTTACACCATGACATTATTTGACGTATCCCAAAGGCAGTATTTTTTATTTTAACGTGTTCCCAGTGTTTGTTTTTGATACTATGCGGCGTTATTCCTTTTTGTGTTCTTTTCAAGCTTCTAGATTATTGGTAACATTGCTTGTAGGCAGCTACCATGCGATTGAATCTCACATTTCTCAGTGTGCTCCTTGCAGTTGATGTGATATCAATCTCTAAATAACTCTAGTCTGTTCATCTGACTGCATGGGCTGTTTACTTTGCTAAATAAGGAACATTTACGAATTTTGTTTGTATATTGTAGTCATTGTTTATCAATTTCTAGTTCATTAAGAATTGTATCTGCTAACTTTAATCATTGTTGGGGTACATTTAATTCAATTTACTTTGTATTTCTTATACATTTTGCTGAAATCTTGCACTTTTCAATAAGCTTTTGCTTTCTCGTACTGTCCTCATTCCATGCGCACTTGGCGCATAAGCCCTGGCCTGGACGCTCGCCCAGACGCGCCCATTCTTTCTTAGCGGGATTTCATTCCCATTTTGGTTGTAAACATCGTTGCTGCATACCAAGGACAGTATTCTAGATTCATTTTCGTGGACGTGTTCATTTTCATATGACTTGGTAGAGGATGCGTCGGCGTCGATAGACAACAGTGCTGGGTGCTGCACCAGGAGCTCTTTTGCACTCGACACCGACGCTTCGATTCGTCTGGAGCCCCTAAAATTAGCTTCAGATTATCGTAAACCTTTCAAGATCATTTCTAGACCAGCTTTTTGATAACGTCTTAAAAGTGTTTAAAAATTGGATATGAATAGCTTTGGCAAAGGGCTTATTTGTTTCTTCCCCAATCCTGTTTCTAGACGAGCTTTCCGAATACGTCTTTAAGACATGTTATAGATCGTCTCAGAAAAGTGATTAAGCCGGACATTAACCGATATATACGACGTTTTACCGACAAAGTTGTCTCACTGGCGTCTTCGTTAAACTACTTTATCGTCTGGGATAAACGCTAGGAAAACGTTAAGTATCTCTTTTGTGCTACCTGGGTAGCGTGACGTATGATGACGTGTTTCCTGTTGCCAGTTTTTGCCGAGTGTCCCCTTTTGTTGAACTTCTTTCTCTATGATAGCGCTTCATCGCCATTTTCGCCTGAGAAGCGTCCACCGACGGGCGAGGAGCACATGTTGGCGCCGTCGCTCTTCCGTGTTGCTTTGGTTTGCGAACGCCTTGAACTAAGTTTTGCGGCAAGTGCGACGTCGTTTCACGGCATTTTCAATCACCATGACCTGCTGCGCCTTCGCATGCCAAAATAGTTTCAGCAAAGGCAAGAAGCTTAATCGTTTTGTACGCCAACAATCTTGAATTCGTGGGCACGAGAAGCTGCGTGTTCCAGCGTTATTACGAAACTTTTACGATTCAGCTCAATGCTTTTGACATTTGAGGCTTGAGCATGAAAACACATCTTAGGAAAGCAACTCTGCCTTTTGTGGTTACTTACTAGCTTTATTTAGAGCGAATACCTTTGTTTGCCTCTTTTGTTCTTGTTCGTCGTTGGCGGCCGTCCGGTGGATTTGCAATACAAAGGCACCGATGAAAAGCGTGCGTGCTCTCCCGAAACCGAGTTACGGGATGCGTTCGTCGCCGAACGACAGCATCATACGTCTTTGAGACGTACGTACGAACGAGCAAACGACTAAATGAACGACGACTAAACCAACCAGTGAACGAGCGGGCGACCGCATGTTTTTCTTTGCGAGTGCTTCACCCCCGCATCGTGAAGGTTACGATGCGGGGGTCTAGCACTCGCAAAGAAAACAAGCGGTCGCCCGCTCGTTCACTGGTTGGTTTAGTCGTCGTTCATTTAGTCGTTTGCTCGTTCGTTTAGTCGTTCGCTTGCTTGTTCGTTCAATTATTAGTTCGTACAGCGACTATGTGCTCTGAGACGCACTTGCTGTAGGACACTAAGGCTGGTGCGTCCGTGCCCTCTGCCAACCTTTGAGCGTCATAGCTTATACGCGCCGCGAATTCAAGTGGCAAGAACGGAGTGGATTATTTAGGTTACCGAGGGTTTGCTGGAGGCCAGGATGTTGGCATTAGATCGTAAACGTGTTATTTACGACCATTCGCAACACTGATATTGCGACACACCCTTTACAAATGTAGTGCACGCGATACATTCGGAATCGTCATGGTACGGTGCTATAGCCCTCGTTGAGATACTTATATATTTATCAAAACAGGAAAAAGAATCTGCTGTCACTAAATTTGTATATATTTTCACGTAGTAGTTGCGGCGAAGAAAACAGTCGCAAAACTGTGAATGACGAAACAGACTTTTTAGTGGGCGAACCTGTGCCCACAAAAGCAAGTTGCACTCGAAGCAAAAAGGTAACGGCGAACACACTCGGCGATCGTCGAAATCTGATCAGCGGCGAAACGCATCGAATTTTCTACATGAGTCATTGAAGGTTCCAGAGAAATCTCTGGTGCCCGCGTGTCTTCTAGAAAGTACTAGACAGTTCGCGTCGCTCGTACAATCAGATTACATAAGCGTCGGTGAAAAGAGACAACGGATAGAAGCAACGATAACCTTCGAGAAACTCCCGATACATGCAGGCACCTCCTGCGCCGAGCGATAACGTTTAACATGTGTCAGCCGGTGAAAAGCGGTCACCGGTGAAAGATAAACAAGTGCATATGTCACTATATATATATATATATATATATATACCTCCACCAAATGTCGCGAAGCACTTTGGAAGTAAGTGTTCGCGACTAGCACGATAGAGCAGCGAGAGGTAACACAGCCGATCGAGCACCGGATCAAGGTTTATCGTCCTCGTCGTCGTTCTCCCTCTTATAGTCACAGCCCCACTGCTCCTTATTTTACAGTACAATATATATATGTTGTACCGCAGCACATCGGCTCGAGGAAGAAGATGTTGACGATCGTGTGGTGCGCACTAGGTCGGTTTTCAACAAGCCAGCTTGTTTAACCGCTTCATCAATTCTACCTGCAAAATACTCTTGTTGCATTTGGTGGAGGTGCTGGGTAGTCCCCTTCAGCGTCCTGGAACTCCGCAGCTGTACGCTACCATCTTCCTTCACTATCACCGAGGACGCCGGCCCCTCGCGAGCTTCTCCCGCTCCCACACCTGTCGTGTGCTCTGGGGTGCTTCGTCAGCGTGATCCTCCAGTCTTCAGTGGCACTGACGATCACGACGTGGAAAACCGGCTGGCCGAGTATGAACGTGTTAGTGCACACAACAAGTGGGATGACCGCGACAAGCTAGCACACACCATCTTTTATCTTACCTGCGTGGCCCACCTGTGGTTCAAGAACCATGAAGCTGATTTTGCCACCTGGTCAGCTTTCAAAGAGACCCTCATTTCGTTTTTCAGCCGGCCAGTGGTGCACAAGCTTCGCGCTGAACACAGCTTCCGCGGACGATCTCAACAAATTGGTGAGACCTTCACAAGCTACATTGAGGATGTCATCGGCCTCTGTATGCGGGTGAATGCGGCAACCCTGCAGGCAACCGGTGGATCATTGTCGCCGTCGACCATCTCACACGGTGCGCTGAAACATCTGCGCTGCCAGCTGCCACCGCGATAGACGTCGCTCACTTCCTTCTTCGCCGCCTCATTTTGCGACACGGTGCACCCCGTGAATTATTAAGCGATCATGGCCGCGTCTTCCTCTCAAACGCTATCGAGGCACTGCTCCAAGAATGCCGCATTGTTCACCGCACCACCTCTGTGTACCATCCTCAAACAAACGCCATGATGGAGCGTTTCAACCGTACCCTTGGAGATATGCTTGCGATGTACGTGTCCGATGATCATTCCAATTGGGACCGGGTGCTCCCCTTCGTCACGTACGCCTATAACTCTGCGCCACAAGCTACCACCGGTTTGTCTCCTTTCTTTCTTCTATATGGACGTGAACCATCATGTTCCATGGACAGCATTCTCCCCTACCGACCCGATGTCTCTGAAGACCCGATGTTTCCGATGTCTCTCAACCGACCCGATGTTTCCGAAGCGGCTGCTTATGCTGAAGAGTGACGTCAACTGGCTCGCTCGTTTACCGTGCAAGACCAATGTCGCCAAAAATCTCGCCATGACGAATCCGAATCGAGCGCCCACTATTCCCCGGGAATGCTAGTTTGGCTCTGGGTCCCGTCCACTACTCCCGGCCTTTCGACCAAGCTTCTCTCGAATTACCACGGTCCCTACCGAGTAGTAGAGCAAACATCTCCCGTCAACTACATCATCGAGCTGCTCGAGACATCTTCCGACCACCGCTGCCGAGGGCGTGAAACAGTTCACGTCACTTGGCTGAAACCGTCCTACGACCCTCCTGTGCTGTCATTCCCCTAAGTCCCCAGGTTGGCTCCTTTCTGCGTGGGGAGTGATTGTACCAGAGCACATCGGCACCAGCTCTGTGCCAGCCAGTGTGTGGAAGAAGACGTTGACGATCGTGTGGTTCGCGCTAGGTCGGTTTTCAACGAGCCAGCTTGTTTAACCACTTCATCAAGTCTACCTGCAAAATACTCTTGTTGCAATATATATATATATAAAACCCTCCATATAGAAATCCTATGCTATACACGAAGTTACTCGGAGCTAGAACACCAACGCGAACGTTTAAAGTGCACCGTATTGCTATGCGTGCATTCACTCTGCGAAAGGTCGTCTTCTGCGCTCAAGCGTTGTAGGCGGCGCCACGGTCGAGGAAGGAGCGCGACGGAGAGGAGAAACTAGTATGAGCGAAGGCGGAGGAGGAGAGTGTCGCTATGCTTCACGAAGTTTAAGGGGTTTTAGTATAAACGCCCAGGGACCTGACGACGGCTCAATGCTGTCTTTCGCGACCATCTTGTCTACTTCCGTTTTGATGATTTGGCTCTCCGAAGCTGAAACTCTGTAGGGTCGCCGATGGATGAGAGGATTGTAGCCTGTATGTATACGGTGTTTGACAAATGACATCTGTCCTAAGGGACGGGTGTTCACGTCAAATATGTCCTTGTACGAAAGCAATATACTGCAGAGCTGTTCAGCCTCTACAGGTGTGAGATTCGGGGCGATCATTTTCCTAATGTCGTCGACAGTACAATTGGCATACCGGAAAGGTTCACAGGAAGCGTCGACGGCAAAATAATCAACGCAGTGAACTTCTAATGCAGTGACCGTAGCCAGGGTGATATCTTTAAGCAGAATTTGTTTTGTGAGCCTGAAATTCACCACAGGGAAAAATGTGCGATTGTCGTTGACCCTCTGTATTGTATGCGGGACAGTAACGCTGTGGCTGATAACGATGGCAGTTATAGGAGCGCAGATGTAATCACCATCGGGAACTGGCGTAGATGGCGCCATTTCGATGTATGTCAAGGCCTGTGGTGGAACGGGAACAAAATCAGTCGGTCTTAGGCGAATTTCGTGAGGTGTCGGAGAGAGAGAGAGAGAGAAATAACTTTATTTTGTCCAAAATGTGGTTAGAGGAGGGGGTAATGACTAGAAGCCTCCCCCGTCCCCCCTTTAGACGGCGGCCGGCAGCCCCTGAGCCGCGGCGGCGTCTTCAGCCATTTGGACTACTCTCGCTTGAACATCTGGGTCCGAGCTGAGCAACACGGCCTCCCATTGCTCCTTATTTCTTATTATTAAACTGGGTTGTTGTGGTTTTGAACAGTTATTGTTATATTGTTTCTTTGGGCATGCCCAGATTATGTGTTGAAGATCTGCTCGGTTGTTACAATGCTTACATATGTCTGTGTATACATCTGGGTGATAGTGACTGAAGGCAATGGGGTTGGGAAAAGTGTTTGTTTGTATTAGCCGCCAAGCCACTGATTGCCACTTGTTTAATGAACAATGTGCTGCCGGATATCTAGCCCTGGCTAGTCTGTAATGATCAATGATTTCCCTAAAGGAAACCAGCCTATCTCTGCCCGACCGGCGGATTGCGAATGCGTCCGTGTTGGTGTTGGTGACGTCGTCTCGGTCTGCGAAACCTCGAGCCGCGTCATGCGCATTCACGTTGCCTGGCAGGCCAGAGTGGGCTGGTGCCCAGATGATTTGTATTCCCCTTGCTCGGTCTCCGTGGAAACCAGCCTGGAGGATTTTTTGCGCCTTTGGCGAGATGCGTCCTTTAGCGTAATTTAATATGGCGGTCTTGGAATCACTTATTACAATTTTATATTTGGGAGAAGATGTCATTGCTAGTGCAATGGCGACCTCTTCGCCTACCTCTGGCGTTGTTGTTAGGATTGTGGCTGACGCAATTGCATGTCCTCGATTATTGACTACTGCCACTGCCATGGCATCTTGATGTTCGTAGTCGGCTGCGTCTACATAGAGCACATTTTTAGAATTACCAAACCTGCTTCCTAATGCTTTGGCTCTTTCTTTTCTTCGTTCTTCGTTGTGCGAAGGATGCATGTGTTTGGGTAACGGGGGTATATATAGGTGTCTCCTAATGTCCGCAGGTATATCTGTTTTGATGTCAGTTCTGGGTTCATAGTTGATTTTCAGTGATTCCAGAATATGTCTTCCAGTTCGACTTTTGGAGAGCCTCTCCATCTGGGCAGTTCTGTGAGCTTCTATCAATTCTTCTATGGTGTTATGGAGCCCCAGCGCTTCAAAACGTTCATTCGAAGTGGAGACCGGGATCCCCAGAGCTTGCTTGTAGGTTTTCCTGATCATGACGTTGATTCTTTTCTTTTCTTCAGTTTTAAGGTCTAAGAATGGCGCTACGTAGACGATCCGGCTGAGAACAAAGGTTTGAATTAGTCTGATCAAGCTATTTTCTTTCATACCGTGATGTTTGTTTGCTATGCGTGAAATAAGACGCGTTGTCTGATATGTATTGCTTTCTAACTGTCTGATGGTTTCAATATTGTAGCCGTTGTTCTGAATCCGCATACCGAGGATCTTTATACTTGTAACCAGTGGTATGGGTTGTCCTTGGTTTGCGAAGAGCTGTATATTGGGGACTTCGGTTTTCTTTTTCCCTCTTGACGTTGGCTGGTATAGCAGGAGCTCGGATTTCTGCGGGGAGCATCCCAGACCTCTCGACCCAACGTATGCTTCTACCGCATCAATCGCCTTTTGCAGTGTGTCCTGAATATGACCATCACTGCCTCCCGCTATCCATAGCGTAATATCATCGGCGTATAGGCTATGATTTAGATCTTCAATGTTATTAAGTATTTCTGGGAGGATCGTCCAGCAGAGGCAGGTCAAGACGCACAGTACTGGAGGAACAATCGATGCGCGCAGAATGGGTCGAGAGGAAGTCTAGGCCTAGTATGAGGTCATGGGGGCATTGGTCAAGCACAGAGAAAATACCGACAGTATGGCAGCCGGAAATGGTCACACGTGCAGTACACAGTCCGACCACGGTGACCGTGCTGCCGTCGGTGATTCGTACGACCCGAGTAACGGCAGGCGTAACATATATATAGAAACTTTATTTGGCTGGAAAATATTTTAAGTATAGCGGTGGTCGGAGCCCCTCAGTCCAGGGCCCCACTGGCCTCTGCCGCCTGCCTGACCTGGCTAATTAAGGACTTTTGTCCTGCCAAGTCGGAACGGGCGAGCTGTGCCTCCCACTGCTCCATTGAGATATTATTAGTGGGCCTATGAGGGGGCTTACTACACTCCCAGGTCACATGTATTAGTGTAGGTATGCCACCCCACCAAGGGCATGTGGCCCTATAGCGGGTGGGATACATGGCATTTAGCAGTTTTAGATGGGGGAATACCCCGGTCTGTATTTTGCGCCAATCGGCGGCCTCTTCCCCGCTAAGTTGTGGGTGAGGCGGCGGGTATTTTCTGCGGACTCCGCGCTGATGAGCAAGGATGTCTTTTACATTTAAATTGATGGGATTTTGTGAGGGATAGTGTGAGGGGTTGGGGTTCGAAGAGGACGCCATCGCTCGGTTAGTAGACGCTCGAGCTAAAGCGTTAGCCTGTTCGTTCCCCTGTACCCCCGAATGTCCCGGGCACCAGAGTAGGCGATGGCGGTGGTTGAACGATTTGGGGATTATCGCGAGGCTAGCCGCAGTCACGTGCTCCTTAAGAAACATGCAACATGTCTCCCGAGAGTCAGTGACCACGACTGAGTCCCTTTCCGAACGCTCCGCGTGAGCGAGCGCGATCGCCACTGCTAACATTTCGGCCGAGGTGGGGGAGCCCGCCGTGGTCGACGCGGTAATTTGCTGCTGGCTGATCGCGTTCACGACTGCCATGGCGTACCTCCTTTGGTAGCGCTGCCCGGTAGCCTCTGCATACGCAGCTGCGTCCGTGTAGTACGTATTGTACTTAGCGTTATTGGAGTACATCGATTGAATATGTTGTGCGCGTGCTTTGCGCCTTTCCTTGTTGTACTCGGGATGCATATTCTTGGGAATTGGAGCTACTGTAATTTTGGATCTCACCGAAGGAGGGAGAGGTACGGCCTCTTCGGTGAGTTAAATCGGGTATGCTGGGATATTAAGTCGTGCCAATATTGCCCTACCAGTTTTTGTGAAGCTGAGGCGCTCCCTCTGTCGCATCAGAGTGGCCTGCCTCAGTTCGTCGAAAGTATTGTGTACTCCCAAAGCTAGCATGCGCTCCGTGGAGGTAGATTTAGGCAGGCCCAGAGCCGCCTTGAAAGCTGTTCGAATTATCGTGTTGGCCTGCCTCTCCTCTTCCCTGTTCAGGATTTGGTAGGGCAAGCCATATGTGATTCGACAAATCACTAAGGCCTGTACGAGCCTTAGGGTATCGATTTCTCGCATTCCCGCCTTTCTATACGTCACTCGACGTATCATTTGGGCTATGTTGTGGGTTGCGGATTTGATGGTTTTGAGCGTCTGTGCTGCTCTCCCGTCGCTCTGAAGCCACAAACCCAGGACTCGCATCGTAGGTACCTCTCGGACCATTTGGCCCTCAACCACAATGTTAATCGACCCTCTGGATTTGTAGCCTTTCGCGTGTATCCGGATGACCTCGGATTTTTCGGGCGCGCACTTCAGCCCGCTAGTTTGGGGAAATTTCTCCACCGTTAATACCGCGGTTTGGAGCGTGTATTCTTTTTTCCCCTAGGGAACCTCTGCTCGCCCACAGCGTGATATCGTCAGCGTAAAGCGTGTAACCTAGGTCGGGTATCCGATCGAGATCGCGCGCGAGGCGACACATCGCCATGTTGAAGAGCAGAGGAGATATTATCGCTCCTTGAGGGGTTCCTTTGCTCGGCATTTTAAATATCTGCGATGTGATTTGGCCAATACTGATGCTGGCCTCGCGGTTGGAAAGAAATGCCCTTATGTAATTGTAGGTGCGCTCACCACAACCCGAGCGTTCGAGTTCCTCGAGTATTGCGCCGTGAGAGACATTGTCGAAGGCTCATTTGAGGTCTAGTGCTAGGACTAGTCTCTCGTCACCGTACGGAATATTGGTTAGAATCTCGTCCCTTAGTAGGAGGAACGCGTCTTGACACGATAAAGCTGTGCGAAATCCTATCATGGAGTCTGGGAACCAGCTCCGCTCTTCCAGGTATCGCTGTAGTCTGCTGTGGATCACCCTCTCACAGAGCTTACCGAGGCAGGACGTGAGCGATACCGGCCGGAGGGTATCGATCGGGGGATTCTTTTTCGGTTTGGGGATCATGATTATTTTAGCCAATTTCTATTCTTGGGGCAAATCTCCCTTGGCCCAGTACTCGCTATTGAAAACCTTTGTTATTTTCGCTAGGGCCACCGAATCCATGTTTCGAATCATTGAATTTGTGATTGGGTCTGGGCCCGGTGCCGAGTTTTTAACTGCGGCTTGCGCCGCTTCGTACACTTCCGCGTATGTTATTTCTTCGTCTAATTTAGGGTTGGCCTCTCCCGCGTATGGTCTCGCCGTGTAGGGTGATGCCGCCGCGGGTGAGGGTCCTATGTATTTGTTCTGAAGGACGTTGACTAGTTCTTGATCTGTACCCTCGAAATTGTCTGCTATAATTTGGAGCTTCTTGTTATTCTCATTACGTGTGCTCATTGGGTCTAGCATACTCCGGAGTATTCGCCACGTACTGGTCGTTCCCAGTGTCCCAGATAGGTTTCCGCAGAAGGTCGCCCACTCGTTTTTAGCTAGCTCGTTGGCGTGGCCTTGGGCTTGCTCTGCCAATAGAGCGATGCGTTGTCTTAGGTGTTTGTTTAGGCGCTGTCTTTTCCACCTCTTCACGAGTTTCCGCCTCTCTTCCCATAAGCTGACTAGGTGAGAGTCTATCACCGGCGCCTCCGCTGTGCGCTCTATGGCTTTGGTGGTGTCCCCGTGCACTTGTTGAAGCAATTTAGTCAATTCCCGCATGTTGGTCGGGGCGGTATCTGAATCCTCCTGTGCCCTCTGGAGTTTTCTATAACGAGGCCAATCGGTTAGCTTGGTGGTTCCTATTGTTCTACGTATGTTGGGTGTGGAGAGCGCTATTCTGATTATGTCATGATCGCTTCCCGGGTTTTCGTCAAGGGAAACCCATTGTACGTCTCTGACATTAATTGTATATGCACGGTTGGGCGCCGTGTCTCTGCTGACGCTGTTACCCGTGCGCGTCGGTTTGCCAATTTGATTGATTGCCCGTAAGCACAAGGCTGTGGCGGTACGCTCGAGTAGGAACCCTTTGGGCGATGTTTTCGCGTATCCCCATAGTATATGGGGCGCGTTAAAGTCCCCCACTATCACCGCCTTATCCCTGGTGCCCGTTAAATCTTTTGTAGCCGAGAGAATTTGTGGTAGATCGTCCCCTTTGCTTTTGGGAGGACTGTACAAGTTTGTGATTATTGTGTGTGCTTTACTTCGTTACTTTGGCATCACACTGATAACTATGGAATGAGTATCTCCCTCAATTTGTGGAAGTGTTAATAATTGAGCGTTTATAGACTTGCTCACCAGCGTGGCGACCTTCGAATTTTGGGGATCGCTCAGGGTGTAGTATCCCTGCATTTTGGCCGGCTTGGCTCCGACCTCCTGCAGACATATCACGTCCGGAGCGATTTCGAAGTTTTTGATAAACTGTCGGAGCGCTGCCGCTTTCCTGGAGAAGGAGCGGCAGTTCCATTGCCAGATCTCCAATTGTTCTGAATTTTTTATTCGTTGTGGTTTCCTCGTTTGATTAGCCACGTTGCCCAATCTTGTTTTATGCCCGTGACGTTTCCGCGTCCGAGCTATCAGATTCTGTTATGCAGTGGCTTATTTTAGCTTTTGCCGAACCCGCCCCCATCGCAATTCCGCGTTTTTTGGTCGGAACAGCCTTCGTGGCTGCCTTAAGTTGTTCTGCCACAAATACCTTATGTTTTTCAAAATCGTTCGTGCATAGCTGCTGAAATTCCATTAGTTTTTGATTGACTAACGTCATCATGTCGTGCATGAATATTTTTAGGTTTTCCGTTATCATTGCTTGGATTTGCACTGTTGTTGTCTGCTCGTTATTTGCGATTGAAGTTGTCGGAGACGGTGCGGAGCCCGAGGTTATGTCTGTCGCCGCGTTCGTTTCGGCTATTTCTTTAGTCTGACGCGGCGTTTCCAGCTGTTCTATTTTGTTATTTAGTCGCGTCTCTAACTCTGACATCTGCTTCTCTAGTGACTTTCGTTTGCGTTCTTCTTCTAAGAGCTGTTCTCTAAGGCGCGCGTTTTCCTTTTCCAATTTCTGAATGCGTTTATCATTTTCGCCAGTGTTTTGTTTTGGAGCAGTGGGAGAAACAATCCTCGCCCAGCTCACCTGCTGTTTTTTAGGCAGTGGCGAATTCGACGGCTGCTAAGCCCTGGGGCCTGAGGGGTCCCTCGAAGGGGTACTGCTCTTCGCTGTGCCTCCTTCTGACGATCTGGATCTCGATCGGTGTCGATAGAGGTCCTCCTCCTCCGTCGACTCGAACCAGCGCCCCGGTGCCTTTTTGGTCCTCTGTTCCGACCGCTCCCGCGATCGAGACTGGTGAGTCGTCTTCCCGCGCTTGGCGGCAATCAGTTTGTTCGGGCACCGACGGGTCTCGTGCCCCGCCGCCCTGCACACGGCGCACTTTACTTCACATTTGTGTCCTTGTGGTGGTGGATTTTCGAGTCCGCAGCACCGGCATATGTTCTTGGGGTTCGGACACACGTCCGAGCGGTGTCCCTCTTGCATGCACTACAGGCACATTTGGACTGTAGGCCTGTACCCCGTACACCGCATTTCTACTCCCATGTAGTACACGCATTTGGGGCGCGTGCCGCCCGAGAAGGTGAGGAGAGCGGTGTTTGAACTTCCAAGCATTCGGGCCCTTTCGATGGTCACTCCTTGGGTCCTTACTCGCAGGTGTTGCTGGAGATCTGCTGATTCGGTGTGTGCTGGAAATCCGTGCACCACCCCTTTGTAGCTATCATCTGGATCCGCTACGTACACGTTGAAGGGGTGTTGTTTGCCTCGCAGCTCCATGCATGTTATTCGACGAATGACGTCCGCCACTTCCAGTAAGGGTGTGGAGACGATGATGATATTCGTCCCCTCTCGGATTCGCAGTATGAAGTCCTCTCCGGTAATTTTTCGTTGGTTCGGTCCGCTTCCTGGGATTATCGACCCGGTAGAGCGAATAATCGCTTGTGGTATTTCTGTTTTCAGGTATTCCTTGAGCATTAGTCCTTTGTGGGGTTTCAGTATTATTTTTATGTCATTCTTCGGTAATGGTGGTAGAGGCTTCCCCCTCGCCGGGCGCATGTTGCGACGACCAATGCCCGTTTCGCTGTTTTGCCCGTCTCCATTCGCGCCGCCAGCTGATGGCCCTCCATTAATGTTATTCTTGTTGGAAGCCTTTTCCTTGTCATTGTGCTTGGCAGCCTCTCGCTGTCGCCGCGATAGAACTAACTTCCAGCCGTCCGTCGCCTGGTTGTGGGCGGCGATCCCCTGGCTTTTGCTAGTCCCCGCTTCGGAAATTCCTCTTGTGTCCCCGTTTTCGTCCGCATTGTTATTCGGATGCGGGGGGGGGGGGTTATTTGGAGATCCATATCTTCTGATGAAGTCATCTCCTACGCTCGGTAGGGGCGATCCGGGTATTAGCAAGTGGGGAGGCGGTCGCTCGCGCGCCAAGCCTATCAAGGCCTAACGGGGCTTCCGCCGCTTCGAATTTTCAAAGTCGCGCGGGATGACGAAATAATCACTCACGGACTTTAACTTGGTCTTGAAACGCAGCTTTGGTCGAGTGGAATCCGATGGGATACTCGAGGCAGGTGCACTTGACGAGCTTTCGGCTAAAACGTTGATAGTCGGCGGAGCCCATATGAATGAGCGCGTTCGGCCGGCGTAACAATTTTCCTTAAATGGTGGCGAAGGCAGCTGATCATAATCGATATGTGCGCTCCGGTATCTATGAGTGCTGTAACGGGTGTGCCATCAACGTGGACGTCGAGAAAGTTATGTCTCGTAAACAGCGTCAAAGAAGGATTTTACGGCGAATCCGACATTGCAGCACTACCCCGAGGTGCCGCATTGCCTAGTTTTCCGGCTGGGATGGTCCTGGGTAGGTCGGCGAGGGCGACGCTGAGGCGAGGGCGAGCGAGTATAGCGGCGAGTAGGGGTAGTGACGTCGGAAGCGTCGTAGAAGTGACGGGGAGAAGTACTGCGGGGTGAACTCGATTTTCAGAAAGCGTTTCGAGGTGAGGACGGCCAATGGTTACGGCAGTGACGTGAAACGTAACTGATTCAGCCGCAGCAGAAACAGGTTGGCCTGTCGTCAGGTGTACGCCAGTCCGATGGCTGCCGGGCACTGTAGGGATAACAGGCACCGTAGGATGGACTGCGATAGGACCGAGGCCTAGGAGCAGTTCAGGTGTCAGGACGACTCAAGGAGCAAGCGCTGGGGAGATCCGTATTAGCGACTGACTGGCGAGCCACGGACTGGAGCAGTGATATCGTGTCATTAGTGATGGTCCAAGACGTCTGTTGAGGCGAGACAGGAAACTCTGCTTCGAGTTCACGGCGCACAATGCGGGTCACGTGACAGAGGGCGAGGAAGTCCTGAATGTAGGAGGCATACTACTGGGTAGCAGTTTGGGCACGCGTGGCGAGATGTGTCTTGGCGGCCAGCTGCCGACCGGTGTGATTGCCAAAAATGTCAGACAGCTTCTCTTTAAACAACTCTCAGCTGGTGAGCTCTTCCTCATGTGTGTAATACCACGTTCGCGGTGTTCCGTCGAGGTAGAACACAACATTGGCCAGCATTATGGCCGGATCCCACCTGCCCACCTTTTTGACACGCTCATATATCTGCAACCATTCTTCTGCGTCAACACCATTGAGGCCGTTGAACTTGCCGGGGTCTTGCGACTGAGGTAGAGAAACGTACTGGGCGATGCAGCTGCAGACGCAGTGCCTGCCGCTGGATGCATGTTTCCAGGCTGGGTGAGACATCCGCTGCGGAGCTCCATGGCGAGGACGCGTACCCCGCACCTCTCACCAAAATGTCGCGGGTATAAAACTATTTCCACCGTGTATTTTCGCGCTGCCGAGACACAGCATCTGAGAATCCAGAGAGGCTGTTGCCACTTCAAAGTCTGCTTCCCTGCCTTCTCTTTTTCTCCTCCTTCTCTCCATCTGCGACGTTGTCTGCTTTCCTCACCGTACCAATATATATATATATATATATATATATATATATATATCATCAGCCTACATTTATGTCCACTGCAGTACGAAGACCTCTCCCTACGATCTTCAATTACCCCTATCTTGCGCTAGCTGATTCCAACTTGCGCCTGCGAATTTCCAAACTTCATCACTCCACCTAGTTTTCTGCCGTCCTCGACTGCGCTTCCCTTCTCTTGGTATCCATTCTGTAACTCTAATGGTCCACCGGTTATCGATCCTACGCATTACATGGCCTGCCCAGCGGCACTTTTTCCGCTTAATGTCCACTAGACTATCGGCTATCCCCGTTTGTACACTTTTCTTATCAACAACAGTAGTAATCTCCCTGTCAGGATTTGGTAATGCCTGCCGTATGCACTCCAGCTCCAATTTTATTCTTGTATAAATTTCTTTCTCATAATCAGGGTCCCCTTTGAGTAATTGACCTGGATAAACTTACTCCTTTACAGACTCTAGAGGCTGACTTAGAGCCCTGCACGGGCTCGAGCTTACCCGAAAGCCCGGGCCGGGGCGGGTAGAACAGTTTTTTCTCGGGCTCGGGCCGGGCTTGGGCACGGAGTGTGCTTTTTGACCCCGGCCCGGGCCGGGCTCGGGCTTTCTGGTTGTGTGCATGTAACGTGCAGCGAGTTATTCTCGAGCGTCTGAACTCTGAAAAACATATATTTTTTGGTCTCGGGCCGAATTCGGGCCGGTTTCGAGTCGGGCTCGGGCCGGGCTCGGGCCTAGGGTAAAGGGGTGGCGGGCCGGGCCGGGCGGGTAACGTAAATTATTTCCGGGCCCGGGCCGGGCCCGGGTCTCGCCATAAAGGTTTTGATCGGGATCGGGCGGGCAGCTCAACGTAAAAACGGGCCCGGGCCTGTCCCGGGTTGAAAAAATTGGCCCGTGCAGTGCTCCAGGCTGACTGGCGATCCTGAATTCTTGTTCCCTTGCCAGGCTATTGAACATTATCTTTGTGTTCTGCATATTAATCTTCAACCCCACTCTCACACTTTTTCGGTTAAGATCCTCAACCATTTGCTGTAATTCGTCCCCATTGTTGCTGAATAGGACAATGTTATCTGCTAACCGAAAGTTGCTGAAGTATTCGCCGTTGATCCTCGCTCTTATGCCATCCTAGTCTAGGAGCTTGAATACTTCTTCTAAGCATGCAGTGAATAGCATCGGAGAGATTGTGTCTCCTTGCCTGACCCCTTTCCGGATAGGTAACTTTTTACTTTTCGTGTGGAGAACCAAGGTTGCTGTGCAATCTTTGTAGATATTTGCCAACATATTCACGTATGCATCCTGTACTCCTTGGTTACGTAATGCCTCTCTGATTGCTGGTATCTCTACTGAATCAAATGCTTTTTCATATTCTACGAAAGCCATATAGAGAGATCGATTGTACTCCGCAGATTTCTCGATTACCTTTTGATGACATGGATATGATCCATCGTAGAATATCCCTTCCAGAAGCCAGCTTGTTCTCTTGGTTAGCTGAAGTCAAGTGTTGCCGTGATTCTATTTGAAATTACATTAGTGAATATTTTATACAATACTGAGAGCAAGCTAATGGGTCATTATGTCTTCAATTCTTTAACGTTTCCCTTCTTGTGGATGAGTATAATGTTGGCGTTCTGCCAGCTTTCTGGTCAACTTGAAGTTGTGAGGCATTGCCTATAAAGGGCCGCAAGCTTTTCAAGTATGATATCTCCTCCATCCTTGATTAAGTCGACTGTTATTCCATCTTATCCAGCAGCTTTTACCTTCTCATGTCTTTCAATGCCCTTCTAACTTCATCGCTACTTATAGAGAGGGCCTCTGTATCCGATTCATCACTACTTCGAATGAAAGTAGCTTGGCTGCTCTGGGAACTCTACAAGTCAGTATAGAATTATTCCGCTGCTTTTACTATGTGATCGAAATTGCTGATGATATTACCCTGCTTATCTTTCAGTGCATATATTTTGCCTTGTCCTATGCCTAGTTTTCTTCTCACTGATATTTGACTGCTTCCTCAATCTTTTCCAGGTTTTAATCTCGGATATTCCTTACTTTCTTCTTGTTGCTCAGTTTCGACAGTTCAGCGAATTCTATCTGACCTCTCGAGTTTGACATTTTCATGTTTTGCCGTTTCTTTATTAGGTCCTTTGTTGCTTGGAAGTGATTACCTACTGGTTGGCTTGGTGCCTTACCTCCCACTTCAATTGCTGCTTCTGAGATCAACTTAGTTACGGTTTCATTCATTACCTGTATGTTGTCGTTATCTTCCTGCTCTAAAGCTGCATATTTGTTTGCGAGCACCAGCCTTAATTGTTCTGCTTTTACCCTTGCCTCGTCTAGGTTGGTCTGTTTCTTCTTTACTAATTTTATTCCTTCTTTCTTCAAATTGAGAGAAATCCTAGACCTCACTAACCTACGGTCACTACACTTTACTCTACTGTTATATATGTATTAACAAGCCGATAGCTTGCGGCAGACCAAGGTTACATAATGTAGTTCGTGACACAGTTTCGCCAGGAAGGCTTAGGCGAGGCTCTGTCCGCCATACCGAGTGTTGTGTTGGCAACCCTGTGTACTGAAGTGCAGACTGCGGGCAACTGGCAACCAGGACTCCTGTGGCCGGTATGGCGGACAGAGCCTCGCCTAAGCTTTCCTGGCGAAGTTGTGTCACGAACTACATTATGTAACCTTGGTCTGCCGCAAGCTAGCGGCTTGTTAATAAATATGTAACACCTACCTAACACTTCTACATCCTGCACTATGCTGCGATCGCAGAGAGTATGAAATCAATTCTATTCCTTGTTTTTCCATTAGGGTATTTCCAGGTCCACTTCCTGCAGCTGCGCTTCCTGAAGAAGGTATTAATTATTCAGAGCCTATTCCTTACCGCGAATTCTACCAACATCTCTCCTCTAGCGTTCCTAGATTTGATGCCATAGTTGCCAACTGCTTGCTCGCCAGCCTGCTTCGCCCCCACTTTTGCATTGAAGTCGTCCATGACTACAGTATACTGAGTTTGCACCTGTCTCATTGCTAATTCAACATATTCATAAAACCGTTGTATTTCGGCGTCATCGTGACTGGAGGTTGGATCGTAGGCTTGTCCAACCTTGATTCTATACCTCGTATTCAGCTTTATTACGACTACTGCTACCCTCTCATTAATGCTGAAGAATTGATCAATGTTGCCCGCTATGTCCTTATGGAGTAGAAATCATACTCCGAATTCTCGCCTCCGTGGAAGACCTCTGTAGCTGAGGAAGTGGCCCATAGTCAGCACTGTATAAGCCCCACTACTCACCTCACTAAGGCCAATAATATCCCTGATAATTCTTCAAATAGCCCTGCTAATCTAGCCTCACTCCACAGGGTGCGGGTGTTGAACGTGGCCAGGTTCAGTTTCCATTGGCGACCTGTCCGGGCCCAGAGATTCTTAGCACCGTCTGCCGCGTAGCAGGTCTGACAGCCGCCTTGGTCAGGTGCTCCGCAGCCGCTGCGGACTTACTGCCATGGGTAAATTGGAGGAGTTTGGAGGTAGCGGCCGAATACTGCACCACGGAGGCCAATTTCTGCTCTGGTGAGGGAGTGACTTTGCGGAAGCTTAGTGGGCCTTCCTAATTTGGTTGCACCTTGACTAGTATAGCCCCACTAGCTCTCGGCGATTTTTTGCCCGTCTCAGGCGCCACTCCATGCCTGAAAATAATATATATATATATATATATATATATATATATATATATATATATTCTAAATGAAATGGGGTTTATTGGCGTTTAATCCCGTTAGGTCCAGCGCAAAGAGCACCTGAGCAGTTCCAGCCAAACGCCAGCGCGATGCAAAACCAACGACACCGATCCTTTTGTCTTTCTCTTCCTCACTTCAGGAGCCATGCGACCACAGCGACGCTTGTGCTAACTTTGTCATTACAATGGCCCCACGAGAGAAGACTAGCCATCCTGGCGAATCACGGTGACGACACGATAGAGGGATCGTAATACGGTTTAAGCCGGCTGACGTGCACGGTCTCGCGGCCACGACGCCGCAGATCGTCAGATAGCGTGAGACGTTCGACCACATAGTTTACAGCAGCTGTACAGGCGACGATCCGGTACGGTCCGTGGTATTGAGCCAGCAGCTTAGACGAAAGACCGGGAACGTGAGGCGGAATCCACAACCAAACGAGGGAGCCGACACGGAAAGTAGTAGGGCTCAGGTCGGTGTCATGTCGATTCCGCTGGTGGGCTTGACCTCCCGTCGTGAAGGTACGGGCAAGTTGGCGGCATTCTTCAGCGTGCCTGGCTACTTCTGATATGGGTCGAAATTCAGAGGCGTCAGGTTGGTATGGCAATACTGTATCGAGCTTGCACGAGGGTTCTCGTCCATACAATGAAAAGAATGGTGAAAAACCTGTGGTCGCTTGAGTCGCGGTATTGTAAGCGTAGGTGACAAAGGGGAGAACCATGTCCCAGTTGGAGTGGTCCGACGCGACGTATGCAGTGGGCATGTCGCCAAGAGTGCGATTGAAGGGCTCAGTTAATCCATTGGTTTGCGGATGGTACGCGGTTGATGTACGGTGGACGACGTGGCACTCGGCAAGTAGAGTTTCGACCACTTGGGAAATAAAGACACGTCCTCTATCACTGAGGAGTTCTCGAGGAGCGCCATGTCGAAGCACGAAATTACGCAGGATGAAGAAAGCAACCTCACGTGCTGTAGCGGCAGGAAGGGCGGCAGTCTCAGCATAACGGGTGAGATGGTCAAGACCAACGATTATCCACCGGCTTCCAGACGTAGTGCATGGGAGTGGGCCGAAAAAGGTCGATGCCGACCTGATCGAAAGGCCGCGCAGGGCAAGGTAAAGGCTGAAGAGCGCCAGTCGAGCGTTGCGGAGGAATCTTGCGTTGTTGGCATGCTTCGAAAGCACGGATATACTTTAGGACAAAGCTGTACATACCGCGCCAGTAGAAGCGTTGGCGCAACTTTGCGTAAGTTTTCAGCACGCCTGCGTGAGCACTCTCTGGGTCGGCATGAAAAGCAGCGCAGATGTCGGAGCGCATGTAACGAGGTATTACGAGAAGCCACTTGCGACCACCCGGTATATAGTTGCGGCGATAGAGCAGGTTTTCTCGCACGGTAAAATGAGAGGCTTGACGGCGGAGCGCGCGGGAGGGCGGATTGGCGGTGGAATCCGACAGAAGGTCGAGAAGGGCAACAATCCAGGAATCCTTCCGTTGCTCAGAATGCATGGACTCGACGTTGAGCGCTGACATAGCTGTGTACTGTGCCGAGAGAGACGCTGTATCGTGGGGTAGGGGAGAGCGAGAAAGGGCGTCCGCATCGGAATGCTTGCGGCCAGACCTGTCCACCACTTGGATATCATACTCTTGCAGCCGGAGGGCCCACCGACCGAGGTGGCCCGAGGGATCTTTCAAAGTCGACAACCAGCAAAGAGCGTGGTGGTCCGTGACGACATAAAACGGGTGGCCATAAAGGTAGGGTCGGAACTTGGCAAAAGCCCAGACTATAGCCAGGCACTCTTTCTCAGTGGTTGAATAGTTGGTCTCGGCCTTTGTGAGGGTTCGGCTCGCGTAGGCGACAACATACTCGTTATAGCCAGGCTTCCGCTGCGCGAGCACTGCACCAAGGCCCACGTCGCTTGCATCAGTGTGCACCTCCGTAGGCGCCCGGGGATCGTAGTGCCGGAGAATAGGAGGAGCTGTGAGCAGCTGGCGTAGCGTCTGGAATGCGTCATCACATTCACGAGACCAGTGAGACATGTCGGTGCCAACGGTGAGAAGTCGCGTCAAAGGTGCGATAACGGTCGCAAAATTGCGCACAAAGCGACGAAAATAAGAACCAAGGCCGATGAAGCTCCGGAAAGTCTTCAGTGACGTTGGCTTAGGGAAGTCGGTGACAGCTCAAAGTTTCGCAGGATCAGGGAGGACGCCGTCTTTGGACACAACGTGGCCCAAGATAGTCAAGGTGCGAGCTGCAAAGCGACACTTTTTGATATTCAGCTGAACACCAGCGTTCTTAAGACATGTCAAAACTTGGTGGAGAGGTGAGAGGTGCGTCGAAAAGTCTGAAGAAAACACGACGATGTCATCAAGGTTGCATAGGAAAATGTTCCATTTGAGACCGCGAAGTATGTTATCCATCATGCGCTCGAAAGTTGCGGGCGCATTACAGAGCCCGAATGGCATGACGTTAAATTCATAAAGCCCATCAGGGGTGACAAACGCTGTCTTCGGTCGATTGCATTCGGCCATGGGAACCTGCCAGTAGCCAGATCGTAGGTCCAATGACGAGAAGTACTCAGCGCCTTGTAAAAAATCGAGTGCATCGTCAATTCGGGGTAAAGGGTAGACGTCCTTCCGTGTGACTTTATTTAGGCGGCGGTAATCGACACAGAAACGAATAGAACCATCTTTTTTCGCACTAGCACAACTGGAGCTGACCACGGACTCTGGGATGGTTGAACGACGCCACGCTCGAGCATGTCATTCACTTGGTCGTTGATTATACGACGCTCCGCCACTGAAACGCGATAGGGGCGTTGTCTGAGGGGAGAGTGGGACCCGGTGTCGATGAGGTGGGAAACACTGTTCGTACGACCCAAGGTGTGTGTTCCGTACAGTCGAACGAAGAACGGAAAGTATCTAGGAGAGACAGGAGTTGCTCGCGGTGCTCGAGGGAAAGGTGGGCGTCAACGCACGAATCAAAGACTTCGGTAGCCAATCGGGAGCTTTTCGGAAATGGTGTCATGGCGTCGAGTGAAAGGCCAGAAGAGGAGCCAGGCACGTCCAAACACTCAGATATGTCAATAGGTTCGACACAGCCGAGGCACTCTTCGCGAAGCAGAGTCAGCGGGTATTGGAACGGGTTGTCCACAAGCATAATTGTTGTACCAGCAGCTACGTCAAGAACGGCGAATGGAAGTGGTAGAGATTTGCGGTGAAGAAAAACAGATGAAGGCGTGAACAGTACCGAGGCGTCGGGCGCCGATGGACACAACAAAGCGACTGGTGTTGAAGTGCTTGGTGGCAGATCAGTATCGGCGGCGACAATAATCTTTAAGGGGGCGGGAGAGGCAGCGGGTAGAGTGGTGTGAAGGACAGACAGAGCAACTTCGGCACGGGCACAGTCAATGACGGCACGGTGGCGCGACAGAAAGTCCCATCCCAGGATGACATTATGGGAGCAGGAAGGCAGAACAAGGAACTGAATTGTGTAAACTACGTCCCGAATAACGATCCTAGCGGTGCAGGCGGCTGAAGGTTTGATGGGCTCCGTGGTGGCAGTACGAAGTACAAGGCCAGAAAGTGATGTGGGGACCTTCCTAATCTTGCGGCAAAGAGTCTCACGTATGACGGAAACTGCAGCGCCCGTGTTGATGAGTGCGAATGTAGCGGCTCCTTCAACCTGTATTTCTATAATGTTTTGCGGCGATAGCGGAGGTCTTGCGCATTTCAACAAGCTTGCAGCTCTTGCCTCCGAAGCTGCAGCATTTAGTTTCCCTCGTTGGAAGGCGGCCGACGACGCATCGGCGATATCGAACGGCGACGCGGTGATGGTGAACGACGGGTGCTAAGTTATGATGACCGGTCCAGAAGTTCGGCGATGGGTTCGAATCAGCATGCTGGTGGGCTGCAGGTACCTGTGGCTCAACGACGGCGTCCTGACGCGGCAGGCGACGACGACAAAAGTGCGCCACATGTCCCGCGATACCGCACGAGAAGCATATCGGCCGATTGTCCCGCGTGCGCCATGGATCTTGCGGCCGGACGTACTGAGGGGGCATTTGAGGGATAGGGGGAAGCGCTGGGCGCGGTGGCGGTGCCGAGTAGGGGAGTTTCGTTGGTCTAGGACGCGACACGACTTCAGCGTACGTCAAAGGTGCAGCAATCTGAGCTGGTGCAACAATCTGTTGGACTGGTGGAAGGGCCTCTGCAACCTGCTCGCGGATGGACTGCTGCACGGCCGAGGACAAAGGTTGGACAGGATCCTGGGAGAGAGGGAGCAGCGAGAGCTGGCGGACCACCTCTTCACGAATGAAGGCTTTGATCTGAGGCAGCAGAGACCCGTCATCAGCCTGTCCGTGAGCAGTCACCAAACTGGAAAGGGAGGCCACTTGAGCAACGGTTTGGCGGGTGCGCACTCATTGCTGGCGTAATTCGTCGAAGCTTTGGCAATATGTGACTACGGCTGCAACGGTGGTAGGATTCTTGGCCATGAGCATCTAAAAAGCGTCGCCATCAATGCCCTCGAGGATTTCTTTATTCTTATATTCCTCAGTCGTCGTTCGGCTCACGCGGTTGCAGAGATCTATGACGTCGTCGATGTAACTACTGAAAGTCTCGCGCGGCTGTTGCGCTCGGTGGCGAAGGCGCTGTTCGGCGCGAAGCTTTCGCCCCGCAGGACGGCCAAATACCTCCGCGAATGCAGTCTTAAAGTCATTCCATGTCGCAATGGTTGCTTCATGGTTGCGGAACCAGAGGTGGGCAAGAAAAAAAAGAACCTTGGTGAGCTTTGTCCGACCGTCCCATATGTTGTGGTTGCTCACCCGTTCGTACGACGAAAGCCAGTCTTCGACGACGGTATCAGCGGTGCCACTGAACACAGCTGGGTCTCGTTCACGAACCGCACCGCACGTGACTAGCACAGTTGACGAAGTGGGTCGCTCTTCGGCGTCGTCTGGCATGGTCGTGGGGGTAGCGGAGGGCAGAGTGCGGCTCCGGCGTACCAGGGCGAGTCGTTAGGATACCCAACACTTCCACCAAATGATATGGGGTTTATTGGCGTTTAATCCCATTAGGTCTAGCGCAAAGAGCACCTGAGCAGTTCCAGCCAAACGCCAGCGCGATGCAAAACCAGCGACACCTATCCTTTTGTCTTTCTCTTCCTCACTTCAGGAGCCATGCGACCACAGCGACGCTTGTGCTAACTTCGTCATTACATAATGTATAATAATGTAATATATATATATATATATATATATATATATATATATATATATATTGTGAGCATTATATTACCCCTTCATCTTCTTCATCTGTATATACTCATCATCATGGTCAGCGCCATTCGCTTCAGCGCGCGGCCTGCATAATAAACCGTCGAGGTTGAACAGCTGTCTCGCAAGTGGTGGAGAGTGCTCTCGATCCCTTGGTCCTCTACGACTTCGAGTTTCCCTGGAGCTTCGTTCCGGTCGCCGCTTGCCCCGCCTTTCCGCCACCATGCCCCAAGAAGATCCACCAGGAGCCCCCAGCGTCACCGTCTCTGCCCCACCGGCCGTTCCTTCATGGACCGTCAGCACGCGGCAGCGCGATCCCACCATGTTCGGTGGCCTTCCTAGTGAGGACGTTGACGACTGGCTGGACAATTATGACCGAGTGAGTCTAACCGGTGGGATGATTCTCACAAGCTTCGGAGCGTCGCATTCTACCTCACTGACGTTGCCAGGCCTTGGTTTCTTAACCATGAGCGCTCCTTCCCTGACTGGGCGGCTTTCAGACACCAGCTTCGGCAAATTTTCGGCGCCCTCAACGTCCGCTCTGAGGTAGCCAAGAAAAAGCTTGATGCACGCATGCAACTTCCCGGGGAAACATACACCTCTTATATCGAGGACGTCCTCGCCCTTTGTCGCCGGGTTGACACAGCCATGACTGAATCAGATCGTGTTCGTCATATCCTCAAGGGCATTGCCCACGTCGCGTTCAACGCACTGGCCATCAAGAATCCAAATACCGTTAACGATGTTATCGCGACTTGCCAGCATCTGGACGCCCTGCAGGCCATCCGTTTACAACCTGTCACCTGTGACACGCCTCCTTCCTCCGATACGGACCTGCGTGTCCTGATTCGGACTCTCATACGTGAGGAGCTGCAAGTGTACGGCCTGCGCAGTCCTCCCGTTCTTCAGCCGCAACCTTCGGTTCCTGGCCTGCGCGACATCATCAAAGAGGAGCTGTCCTCCATGACCTGCACTGTGGGCTGTGTCCCTCCTTCTCCGGCGCCCTCGTATGCTCAGGTTGCGGCTATGCAACCAGCGTTCGTTCAGACAACGCCTCCTGCTCCTGCTACTCCCAACCATCTGGCGACTCTGGCACCTCGTGCACCTGCCACAGCATATTACCCTACCCGGCCTTCGCCCCGCCCCATTTGTTATTACTGCGGTATTCGCGGGCACATATCGCGCTTTTGTCGCAGACGACAACAGGACGAACGCCGTGGTTACGATGTTTACAAGCGAGACCCATTGCCTCTTCCAAGTCCCTACCAGCGCCGGCTTTCCCAACGCTCACTTACTCCGCCTCCAAATCCCGAAGAGCCTCGCAACTACCGTCCAGGGCGCCGCCGCTCGCCTTCCCCTCTCCGACGCTCGACATCAGCTCTGCTACCGGCCTCCCGCACTCCTGACTACCGATCGGAAAACTAGATGGTGCAGTTTTTGGAGGGAAAGCTGCATGGCCCGCACAGACTACAATTCCTCCAGTGTGCCCGGCCAATGCTTTATTAGTGTGTGTAGAAGGTGTACCCGTTCCTGCATTGATTGATACGGGCGCAGCTATTTCTGTTATTCACGCTGACTTGTGCTCTCGTCTACGCAAGGTTACTACACCTTACAGAAAGTGAGAGAGGCATAAAGGAGAGATGCCTCGACCTGCACCACTACTGCTTACAATGGAGCTATTCTACATGGCGCACATGTTGTGATTCGGCCATCGGCGCCATGCACAGTTCGAGTTTCGATTGACGGGATTCGCCACCATAATCAGTTCGCAGTGTTGACTTCCCTTGCTCACATGCTTATACTAGGGTGGGACTTTCTCTCTTCCGCGTCCGCTTTTATTTCCTGCCGTCAACGCCTCCTTAACTTGACCGAGACCGATAATTCCGACGACGTGCCCGACTCGCGCCTTCGCTTACGAACTGCTGACGATTGTATGGTGCCTCCTGACCGCGAACAACATCTTGTAGTTAACGCTGACATCGCCGATGGTGACGTTTTAGTTGTACCATCAGCTCGTTGCCTATCCAAAGGGTTTGCTCTGGCACCTAGCCTTGTTCGCTTCACCAACGGTACGGCCACTTTGGCTGTACTCAACACAACCACTGAGCCAGTACTTCTTCCTAAAGGCGCTGTTGTCATTTGCGTCTTGGACACTCAGCCTGTCTGTGTGCTTACCTCGACTACTGCTGTTTCACGGGCACCTACCGCTATAGAGCCAGCCCCTGCTTCTGTTCTCGCTAGTGCAATCAGCACTGATCTAACGCCACAGCAGACGGAAGAGTTACTGGCGTTGTTATCCAAGCATAAAGACTCCTTCGACGTGCACTCTCCTCTTCTGGGACAGACTTCTGCAACGGCTCATCGCATACACACAGATGGAACTTCCATCGTGCGCCGGCGGCCATATCGTGTTTCTTCCGCCGAACGCCAGATCATCGATACCCACGTTGCCGACATGCTGAAACGAAGCATCATCCGCCCTTCCTCAAGCCCCTGGTCGTCACCTGTCGTTTTGGTGCGTAAGAAAGACGGCTCAGTGCGATTTTGCGTAGACTACCGTGCCTTGAGCAAAATAACCCGCAAAGATGTATATCCACTTCCCCGAATCGATGATGCGTTAGATTCATTACAAGGCGCGGAGTATTTCACCAGCCTTGATCTACGCTCCGGATACTGGCAGATCCGCATGCACGAAGAAGACAAGGAAAAAACTGCCTTTGCCACTCCCGATGGACTTTACGAATTTAACGTCATGCCTTTCGGCCTGTGTAATGCTCCCGCCACATTTGAGCGGATGATTGACACCGTACTACGAGGCCTAAAGTGGAAGACTTGCTTATGCTACCTTGACGACATCGTCATATTTTCGTCGACCTTCCATCAGCACTTGCAGCGCCTCGACGAAGTCTTGACATGCCTCTCTGCTGCTGGCCTTCAGCTGAATACAAAAAGTGCCACTTCGCCAGCAAAACCATTAAAGTACTCGGACACCTTGTCAGCAAGGAGGGCATTCGACCTGACCCCGATAAGATTACCGCTGTCCTGCGCTTCCCCAGGCCTCAACACGCCAAAGACTTGCGTAGCTTCCTTGGCCTAGCCTCGTATTTCCGGCGCTTCATACGTAACTTTGCCACCATTGCGGCGCCGCTCCATCAACTACTTCCTTCTGGAGCTCCCTATGTATGGTCGGACGAATGCCAAACTGCTTTTGACGCCCTCAAGCGTGCCCTCACGTCCGAACCTGTGCTTTGTCATTTCGACAACACCGCACCCACTCTTCTACATACTGATGTCAGCGGCCATGGTATCGGCGCTGTTCTTCTGCAACGTCAGCAAACTTCCGAAGAACGTGTGGTCGCATACGCAAGTCGCACGCTAACACCTGCAGAGAAAAATTATACGATTACCGAGCAAGAGTGTCTTGCCGTTGTTTGGTCCGTCCGAAAATTCCGGCCTTATCTGCACGGCCGCCACTTTACGGTCGTTACTGATCACCACGCCTTGTGCTGGTTGGCGACGGTAAAAAATTTAACGGGCCGTCTCGGCCGTTGGATACTTCGTTTACAAGAATACGACTTCGACGTCACCTACAAGTCTGGAAAGAAACACCAGGATGCCGATGCTCTCTCTCGTTGTCCCCTACCACCGTCTTCAAACACTGCCTGCTTACCACCTTCCGTGAGCAACCCGCCGGACGTCTCTCCTGCATTTCCTTCACTCGCAGCTCTCGACCGGCTCCCACCTAGCCATTCTCATACGTTTGCAACTTGCCAACGTAGTGACCCCTACTGCCACTCCGTTATGGAACGTATTCGGGGATCCTCTCGCACACCTAACGCTCGACTCCGTCGGCAGTTGAAGAATCTCAAGATTCAAAATTCGGTGCTATACCGGTACGTGTTTCATCCCGAAGGACACCGTTGGGTCCCTGTAGTTCCCCGATCACTTCGGACCCAGATACTGGAGACCTTTCATGACGATCCCACTGCCGGTCACTTTGGCTTTCATAAAACCTATGAGCGAATTCGCAGCCGCTTCTCTTGGCCTGGACTTGCAACAAGCGTAGCAAAATACGTGGCTTCCTGTTCGATCTGCCAACACCGCAAACGACTGACCTCACCTCCGGCTGGACTGCTACAACCTGTCCCGTGTCCTGAAGCTCCTTTCGCAGTAGTTGGTATCGACTTGTATGGTCCACTACCCTTATCGGCTGGCGGTAAACGATGGATTGTCACAGCTGTAGACCACTTGACACGGTACGCTGAAACAGCCGCACTACCTTCCGGTTCCGCAGCGGAGGTTGCATCCTTTTTCTTGGAAACCATCTTTTTACGACACGGAGCCCCACGTATTCTTTTGAGTGACCGCGGCAGGACCTTTCTGTCTAAACTTCTCGACGATGTTCTCCGTGCGTCCAATACCATCCACAAAACGACTTCCAGCTACCACCCTCAAACTAATGGCCTCACAGAGTGCTTTCATCGTACGCTGTCCGACATGATTTCAATGTACATCAACCCTGATCACACCAATTAGGATGTTATTCTCCCATTCGTCACCTTCGCTTACAACACGGCCGTCCAACGCACAACGGGGTACTCGCCCTTTTTCCTTGTGTATGGTCGTCAACCAATCACTGTCCTCGACGTCTCTTTCTTTGACGTCCCCGTGCCATCGTCCACATCAACGTGTGAGCAATTTGTTTCGCGAATTACCCAGTGTTTCCAACACGCCCGCCTCAACACCGACGCCAGTCAACAAGACCGCAAAACTCGCTATGATGCATCCCACCGTGTCGTTTCCTTCCAGCCTGGAGACGAAGTGTTGCTGTGGTCTCCAGTTCGCCTTCCTGGTTTATGCGAGAAATTTCAGTCCCGTTTTGTCGGGCCTTACACAGTTCAGGAACAGACTTCGCCAGTTAACTATCGTGTCGCGCCCGTTGTTACGCCTTTGGACGGCCGCTGCCGTACCACAGAGATTGTGCATGTTTCACGTTTAAAGCCTTTCTTACGGCGTTCGCCGCCATAGCCAGCGGCCAGGTTGGGCGCTTCCATGCGCGGGGGTAATTGTGTGAGCATTATATTACCCCTTCATCTTCTTCATCTGTATATACTCATCATCATGGCCAGCGCCATTCGCTTCAGCGCGCGGCCTGCATAATAAACCGTCGAGGTTGAACAGCTGTCTCGCAATATATATATTGTAACGCCTTGGTTGAGGTGAAAGGAAGAGGAGGAGGACGACGAATCTTTTGTTGCGGAGCGCAGAACAAAACCGATGCTGGACTGTTCTTCCTCGACCCTCATTCATCGTCTGTAAATAAACACGCCTCATCCATAGCAGTTTTGTGGTGGAGATGCGGGGTACTCAATCACGCAACACTGTTCTGCAACCACCTGATCTACGCCGAAGCCGCCGCCTTGCTGGACTGCCGCTGTTGCCGCTGGTGGTCGACATGTCTCACGGTGAAAACGGAACCCGGACTGTACGAGTTCCTGCAGCTGCAGCCGCTGCCCTGGTTAAAACGGCCCCTTCGGTACCTGCTACAGCCGCGGCTGGTCCCTGGCAGCGTCAGCACCTGATAGAGCCTCGCACATTCGGAGGCAAATCTGGCGAGGCCGTGGGTGAGTGACTCACACACTACAAACGGGTGAGAAACTATTGCCGTTGGGATGCGGCAACTCAGCTGTCCAACGTCGTGTTCTTCTTAACAGACACAGCACTTGTGTGGTTTGACAACCATGAAGACACCCTCACGACCTGGGATCGGTTCGTGTCTGAAATAAGAGTGTTTTGGGGACTCAGTCGGGAAGAGGAAGCAGGCTGAGCAAACGCCGCTGCAAAGAGCCCAAGTGCAAGGCGAGACGTGCACGACGTATATTGAGGCTATATTGAAGCTCTGCAAGACCGTCAACCCTCGCATGTTAGAGGAGGACAAGGTCGGCCACCTCTTAAAAGGAATTGCTGAGGATATCTATCACTTCCTCATCGGCAAGGAAACCCTTGGTGCGGTAGCTGAGGTCATTCGGCATTGTCGTAGATTCGAGACACTAAAGATGCGGCGTATCACGCCTAAATTTGGTCGGTTACCGAATGTGACCACCGTTGCAAGTGTTGACGACAACACGTCCTTTGATCTCGCGTCTACAATACGCTAGTTTATACAGGAATAGCTCACCCGACACGTGTACTCGGCCCCTTATAATGCTGCGCCAATCCCGGTTCCATCTCATCATGTTTCTATCGCTGCTACTGGTGTCGAGGACAACAACTACAGTTCTCGCTCGCCACCGAGGGCGCAGCGCAATCACTACGCAGAGTCAAGGTACGAACACCGCTTCAGCTATCCTCGCCAGTCGGACACTGCCCACCAGGAGTCGCATGAACATGAATTTGTCCCACAGCGTCGCGACAATGCTTTTCAGGAGTACAGTTCATATCGCCAGCTCCTGTGTGTTATTGTTGTGATGCTACCGGACACATAGCTCGGTTCTGTCGTCGGCGCAGGGAAACATCACGATACGATTCGCCATCAACGTTTCGTAACGCCGGCAATGGTCGCAACAACGATCCCTGGTCCGCCTATTCCAGGAGCACCTCACGACAAGAGAATCGGCGCAACAGTTCTCCCGCTTCTGACCGTAGTTTGACACCCCTGCCCGCCCGACATGCGCCGTTCGCCTTCACCGCGACGGCGACTTTCACCGCCGCCACCGCCGGGAAACTAGCCGGCGCGACCGATGGAGGTGAGGTCACACAAAATGATTGACCTCAGATGCCTCCGCCAGTTACGATGCCCAAGAACAAAATACACGTGTTAATAGATGGAGTATGTGCAACGGCTTTAGTGGACACTGGTGCAACTATTTCAGTTATAGGTCGTTCCTTCAAAGATCGCAGTAGCCACAAAGTTATGTTTTCTTGGCACGACTCGACAAGATTTCGTGGTGTCGATGGGGAAATACTTCATCCTCTGGGAGTTTGCGTAGTTAATGTCTTGTTGGCCGGAAAGGTGTACCCAACTGAGTTCCTGGTTCTGCAGCAGTGTACGCACGAAGTTATTCTCGGGATAGACTCTCTCGAAGCGTGTGGTGCTTTCGTCGACTGTGGCACCGGTGAACTTTCAGTCAGCAATGAAGTTGTTCCTGCAACGATGACGAGCTGCCGCCCGCGGAACATACACTGGTTGTTTCCGATGAACTGACAGTGCCACCATGGTCCATGCGGTCGGTTGCCGTGCTCGCTTTCGTCTCTGCCGTATCTTCCTTTGATGCCATCGCTCAACCTCTCACCGGCCACTGTGCTAAGAAAGACATCGTAGTGCCTCGCTGCATTGTATCGATCAGCAACCGAGCCACGTTTGGTGGGCACTTAACTGTTCGCCAGTGCCTGTTCTAGTTCCTCTAGGAATGAAGCTCGCCGTCTTTGACTATGCCATCGGAAATTCTATTGCTGCCGTTAACGACGAAGGAGGTCATAAACGCTTGGCTGTTTGCGAATGCAGTTGCTCCTACGAGTCGCAGATTCTAAGCATGGTTAGTAAGAACATACGGCAACACGAGCGAAAAGATTGGTCGAGCTATTGGAAAGACATGCCTGTGTGGTTGACTTCTGCGAAAAAGAGAAGCGACCGTCTTTACTCTGCTCTCGAGCTCAGCACAGGATCGATACAAGTTCTGCTCATCCGGTCCGGCAAAAACCTTATCGAGTGTCGTCATCGGAGCGGAACGTTATTGCCGAACAAGTTCAGGATATGCTACAGAAGGGCGTCATTGAAGAATTGTGCAGCCCTTGGGCAGCACTTGTCATTTTGGTTAAGAAGAAAGACGGCTCTTGGAGGTTTTGCGTTCATTATAGACGATTAAATGCCCTCATCAAAAAGATGTGTATCCACTACCTCGGATAGACGATGTCATCGATTGTCTGCATTCGGCTTCCTACTTTTCTTCGCTAGATCTACGATCAGGGTATTGGCCGATCCCTATGCACCCTGCTGACAACGAGAAGACTACATTCGTGATGCCTGATTGACTGTATGCCGTTTGGGCTTTGCAATGCCCCCGCTACTTTTGAAAGATTTATGGACTCAATTCTTCGTGGCCTAAAATGGGAGGTATGTTTGTGCTATCTATATGACGTTGTCATTTTCGGGCGTACTTTCCAAGAGCACAACGCCCGTTTAAACCTCGTTTTAGACTGCGCCGAAAAGGTCAGCTTGCTTTTGAATTCCAAGAAGTACCGGTTTGGCGAACGACAAGCATTAGTCCTTGGTCACCTGGTTAACAAAGATGGTGTCAGGCCAGACCCCCGGAAAATAGAATCAGTCAGTGCCTTTAAACCACCTGAGTCACTAAAAGAACTCTGCAGCTTCCTGGGTTTATGCTCCTACTTTCGACGGTTCATGCCCAGATTCGCGGACATTGTTTATCCTTCGACAAGTCTCTTGCGAAAAGACAGTCCATATGAGTGGATACCTGAATGCGACGCGGCATTCTCGCAACTCAAGTTCCTGCTGACTTCAGAACCCGTTCTTCGTCACTTCGATCCGTCTGCTCCTACTGAAGTGCACAGTGACGCCAGCGGAATCGGCATCGGAGGAGTGCTTGTTCAGCGCCATATGAATGAAGAGTATGTGGTTGCCTATGCGAGCCGTATTCTCAGCAAGGCTGAACGAAACTACACTGTGACAGAGCAAGAATGCTTAGCGGCTGTCTTTGCTGTTCAGCAGTTTCGTTGCTACCTCTACGGGCGTCCATTCACAATTGTAACCGACCATCATTCCTTGTGTTGGCTTGTTACCCTCTGTGACCCCTCCGGTCGTCTAGCACGCTGGGCTTTGCGGCTCCAAGAATTTGACTTCATTGTGTCGTACAAAAGTGGAAGACGTCATGCCGACGCTGACTGCCTTTCTCGCCTTCCTTTGTCGACAAAAGAGGATAGCGCGGACAACCTCGACACCTGCTTTGCTGCTGTCTCTCGCGCGTTTCCTGACGCCACCGTCTTCCAGCGGGAACAGCGCAATGACTTATGTTTGGACCCCCGGTTCGCCGATTCCTGCAGTCCGAAGGCCAGTGGTCGCTTTTGCTTTCACTGTGGACTGTTATATAAGACAACTTATTCTGCAAGTGGCGCGCGGTATTTACTGGTTGTTCCCCAAAGCCTGCAATGTGACATTCTCCGTGTCATGCATGATGATCCGACGTCAGGCCATCTTGGATTCATTCGCACCTTAAAGCGAATACAGGAGCGGTTTTACTGGCCTAAGATGCGACATTCCATTAAACAATACGTGTCGAGCTGCGACAAGTGCCAGCGTCACAAGCGACCTACAAGCGCTCCGCATGGCCTTCTTCCTGTAGCGCCGCTTACTACTCCTTTCGAGCAAGTTGGTATCGACCTGCTAGGACCGTTTCCACGATCTTCGAACAACAACCGTTGTGTCATCGTCTGTGTCGATCACCTAACTAGATACGCGGAAACCGCTGCGATATCTTCCTCCCCAGCTACTTGTGCCGCTGCCTTCTTGTTACGCTACATAGCCCTTCGTCACGGTCCGCCTCGCGTAATCATCAGCGACCGTGGTCGCCAATTCGTCACTGACGCCATGAAAGAATTGCTCAGACTCTGCACTTTGCAGTTCCGCCACTAAACACCATATCATCTCCAGACGAATGGCCTTGCCGAACGTACCAACCGCACCCTGACCAACATACTGGCTATGGATGTACCATCCAATCACAGGAACTGGGATGACATCTTACCGTTTATTACCTACGCCTACAATACTGCCAAGCACGAAACTACGGACTTCACACTTTTCTACCTACTCTACGCTCCAACACCGCGCAGCAGTCTCGATACCAGTTTCCCCTTTTCACTCCATACAAAGGCCTCAGTTGCCGAAGCTTTGTGCCGTGCTGAAGAAGCCCGGCAAATTGCTCGGCTGCGTACACTGGCATCACAAGATCACTCCAAGGAGCGGTATGACCGCCGCCACGATTCCATTTCATGCGAAAAAGGTTACTTGGTGTGGCTGTGGACCCCTCAGCGCAGACGCGGGTTATGCCAAAAGTTGCTGGCTAAGTATACCGGTCCCCTCACAGTCACTGACCACATTAGCGATTTAACGTATGTGGTCGCCCGTGTAAGGTTACCAGGACGCCGCTCTAGCGCTACTCAACATGCGCATGTTGCGCGCCTCAAGTGATATTACTCTATCACTCCGCCCTAACTCCCATGGTGGGCTTCATCTGCGAAGCGGGGAATGTAATGGCTTGGTTGAGGCGAAAAGAATAGGCGGAGGACGACGAATCTTTTGGTGCGGAGCGCAGAACAAAACTGGTGCTGGACTGTTTTTCCTCGACCCTCATTCATCACATGTAAATACACATGCCTCATCCGTAACAATATATATATATATATATATATATATATATTCTATGTATATCTAATGTATATTCTAATGCGAACAAAGTACAAGACACAAGAGCAGCAGGCCGCGTTGGAAGAATCGCAACCAGAGTAGCCCAGTAGTGCTCGCGCCTCCCGGATGACTGGCGATGTGGCTGCAGCGCCGGGCATTCCTGTTCACCACAATCGCCCCCCCCCCCCCCCCCCATCGGAAAAAGAGCCATCCTGGCGTCTTATCGTGAACATAGTGTGAGTAGGTCGTAATACGGCATCAGGCACTGTACATGGACGGTTTCATGACCACGACAGCGTTGGCCCGTAGGTGGCATGACAGACTCCACAATATAGTTCACTGGTGTTGTCTGTTCTACAACACGATAGAGTCCTTGATATTTGGAGACAAGCTTGTATAAGAGGCCAGTAGGAGCAGATGAACCCAAAGCCAAGCAAGAGAGTCGGGAAGAAAGTGCCAATGCGGGCGATCATCGTCACGTCCAGATTTTCGTTGCCATTGGTCGATGGCTGTTAAGGAATGGTGAGCTAACGGCATTCCTCGACACGGCGTGCAGTTTCACAGATGGGCGTACATTCGGATGAGTCGTGTCTGTATGGAGGAATGGTGTGGATGGTAGTCGAAGGTTCGCGGCCATGCAAGAAGGAGGAATGGGGAAAAGGTTGTGGTCGCCTGTGGTTCAGTGTTGTATGCGAACGTTATGAATGGCAGAATAAGGTCCTAATCAATGTGATGAAGGTGACGTATTAGTGAGCATGTCGCCAAGGGTGCGGTTGAATCTTTCCGTCGAACCATTAGTTTGAGGATGGTAGGCGGTGGTGGTGCGATGAAAGATGCGACATTCAGCAAGGAGCGTGTTTACCACTTCAGAGAGGAACACATGTCCTCTATCGCTCAAAAGTTCGTGAGGTGCTTCATAAAGTGTTTCAGGAGGAATGATGCTATATCCCGAGCTGTGGCACCAGGCAGAGCGGCTGTTTCTGCGTACCGCGTCAAGTGGTCGATGGTGACGACTATCCAGCGGTTTCCGGAAGCCGTGCTCGGAAGGGATCCATACAGGTCTATGCCAATGCGATCGAAGGCCCTGGCAGGACACGGGATAGGCTGGAATGGACTAGAGACATGCTGAGCAGAAACCTTGCGGTGTTGGCACTGAGGGCATGACCGAATGTACTTTCACACAAAGGTGTACATGCCACACCAAAAAAAAAAAAAAACCTGGCGCGAAGCCGGGTGTATGTCTCGAAGACACCCGCATGTGCACACTGCGGGTCAGTGTGGCAGGCAGAACATATTTCACCACGAAGATGTCGAGGTATGACCAGCAACCACTTGCGGATGTCAGAGACGTAATTCCGGCGATAGAGAACTCCATCCTGCATTTCGAAGTGAGAAGCTTGACGGCGTAGAGCTCTAGAAGGCGGTGGAAGAGTCGACGGATTTGAAAGAAAGTGGATAAGAGCACTAATCCGGGCATCCTTGCGTTGCTCCGAAACCATGTCGCAGCCTGCGGGGAACGAAAGTACTTGGTCAACGGCAGAGAGGCATGCATCGCTTTAGGTTGACATGGGCGAACAGGAAAGTGCGTCGGCATCGGTGTGGCGGCGGCTAGACCTGTAGACAACGCGCACGTCAAAATTTTGCAACCGCAAAGCCAAGCGAGGTAATCGGCATGAGGGGTTCTTCAACGTGGACAGCCAACAAAGTGCATGGTGGTCTGTAATTACGGCGAAGGGGCGGCCGTAGAGGTAGGGTCGAAATTTATCAAGGGCCCAGATTATGGCCAAACATTCCTTCTTCGTAACAGGATAATTCGTCTCTGCTTTGGTGAGGGTGCGGCTGGCGTATGCAACGACGTACTCGTCGAATCCAGATTTGCGCTGCGCGAGCACAGCACCGAGTCCAACACCGCTGGCGTCGGTGTGTACTTCGGTCGGAGCTGTGGGGTCCAAGTGACGCAGTATCGACGGCGCAGTTAGTAGACGACGCAACTCTTGGAAGGCATCGTCACAAGCGACCGACCAGACGTAATTGTTCAAGTTGCTGCGTAGAAGCTGATTCAAGGGAGCCGTGATGGACGCGAAATTCCGTATGACGCGGCGAAAGTAAGAACAGAAGCCAAGGAAGCTGCGAAGTTATCTTACAGAGGAAGGTTTGGGGAAATCAGCAACTGCACGCAGCTTGGCAGCGTCAGGAAGAATACCGTGTTTAGATACAACATGGCCAAGGATGGTGAGCTGACAGGTTGAGCTGAAGGCCGGCGTCAATTAGGCACTGTGGCACGTCTTCCAGGCTATAGAGATGGGTTGGAGTATCGGCCGAAAAAATAACCACATGATCTAAGTAGCAGAGGCACGTTTTCCAGTTGAGATCACCCAAAAGGTTGTCCATCATACGCTCAAATATTGCGGGGGCGTTGCAAAGCCCTAAAGGCATGACAAGAAATTCATATAGGCCATCTGGTGTTACAAAGGCCGTTTGAGGTTGGTCTTCTGGTTCCATGGGAACTTGCCAACAACCGCTGCGTAAGTCGATAGGTGAGATGAACTCTGCGCCTTGGAGACAGTCAAGAGCGTCGTCAATTCTCGGAGGAGGGCAAATATCTTTACGAGTTATTTTGTTAAGACGACCTGTAATCGACAAAGAATCGAATCGATTCATCCTTCTTCTTAACAGGAACAACGGGAGATTCTATGCAACGGGAGGGGCTATGCAAAGACTGAATGACGGCGCGCTTGGTCATGTCCGATACTTGGTCGTCGATAACAGGGCGCTCTGTCGTGCATACATGATGTGGTCTTTGTCACAGTGGCGCACTCGTACCCGTGTCGATGGGATGGCAAACAGTTGACGTGGGGTCCAAGGGAACATGCTGGCAGTCGCAGGCCGAACGGAACTTGTCGAGAAGGCGTAGACGCTGGGCGCGTTGGGAAACATTTAACGTGTCGGAGATGGAACTATGTAGAACATCGGGCGAAGTCGGCTCTTGCGCGCGCTTACAGGTCACTCCGGCGACCTCATGAGTGGCGTTGGAACCACGTGGCATGTCAATTATGAGAGCCGAGTCGACACACTGGACGCGGGCAATGCACTCTCCACGCAGCAAAGTGAGGGGACATGACAATTGGTTGGAGACGAGCAGTCTGCTGACGCTAGCATGAACTTCTAAACGAGCGAATTACATCGGGGAACATTTGCTACGAACGAAAATGGGAGATGGTGTAAAAAGCGCACTTACATCAGCAACAATGTTGCCTGACACCGTGCCAAGGCCAGAGCAGTGCGGTGGAATTGTAACGTCTTCGGCAACAAATACTTTATCTTCAGCTTCACGAGCCTCAAGAGTCAAGGGGCGGGGTGTCGCAAAGCGTGTGAAATTCCACTGCAGCACGAGAGCAGTCGATAGCGGCCTTATTCGCTGAAAGAAAGTCCCAGCCCAAAGTAAGATAGTAAGAACAAGAACACACCACTGAAAATTCGACGATGCAAAGGAGGCTGTTAATCACAACGCGAGCAGTACACGCAGCTGCAGGCGTGATGCGGTCTGCGCTGGCAGTACGAAGTGATACGTTTGACAATGGCGTAGTAACTTTTCTGAGCAAACCGCAAAGTTTGGCACTATTAACTGAAACTGCGGCACCCGTGTCGGCGTGGGCGAATGCATCGACGCCGTCCGCAGTTCTTGCCTCCGGAACTGCGCCGATCAGTTTTCCGGTTCCGGCGCAGCAGGGCGACGACGCATCGGTCAAAGTGAGCGGCGTCGACGCGATGGCGAACGGCGGTCAATAAGAGGGCGGTAGTCTGAGTAAGAAGACATCTGGCCAGGGTTCTGAGACGCGGAGGGCAACGGGTATGGTGAAACATATGGTTCGTTATCGAAGCTACGCGGTAGGATTTGCGCGGCGACGGCAATTGTGCAACGTGGCCAGGTAGACCACACGCAAAACATATTGGCCAGTTGTCAGGAGTGCGTCATCGTCCACTGCTGTGTGTACCACGGGTGAACGAAGTGAGGAGCTGGACGCAGTGGCACGGCTGACGGGAATGGCGCAAAGGTCTGATGTGGTGGCCGTGCGAGAGCCTCGGCATAGCTAAGAGGGACAGTCACCTCCGGAAAAGCAAAGGGAGTCGGCACCGGCGGAGTTTTGCGGGCAGAAGGTAGAGCCGCGCAAACTTGCTTTTGGATGACCTGGCGAAGGTTGCCCGGCCAAGGCGAGGGTGGTGACGTGGCTGAGGACAGCAGCGACAGCTGACGAGCGACATCAGCACGGGCGAAATCCGGACTTTATCTGGCAGAGCTGGGAGTCCATGTCACGAGCCGTGGCCAAACTCGCGAGGGTTTCGTCGAACATAGGTGGGCGCCGCATGAGAATACGATGTCTGCAGAACTCTGACATGCCCTCTGGCGCTGACTCTGACGCTGTCGAAACTCTGATCAAGCTCAATGACCTGAGAAACAGTGCCTGGGTTTTTTTGACAGCAGCATGTGAAAGGCACCGTCGGAAATGCCCTTCATGATGTGACGTACAGACGTGAGCAGCCTTGCCTAGAACACGGGAACGGCGGCTTCCGGAGCTTTCGGGAGCCAACCAGCGACGTCTAAGGGTAGTTGATGGGCCCAAACGTGCCCAGCACCTACCGTTAGACGTCGGACCCGGCAGCTAGCGTTAGACTTCGCTGGCTGGCTCCGGAGAGCCCCGGTAGCCGCCGCTCCCGCGTTCTAGACAAGGCTGTTCACGTCTGTACCTTGTCCGCCTCCGTCATCGTCGGGTTGACATGTCGGCGGAGGTCGACGATGTCCTTTATGTAGCTGGTGAACGTTTCACCAATTTTCTGGGATCGGCTTCATAGGCACTGTTCAGCAAAAACTTGCGCACGCCAGGGCGGCCAAAAACTTCCGCTATGCTGGTTTTGAAGCGAGCCCAGGTGTGGAGATCGGCTTCGTGGTTTTTAAACCATAGCTTGGTGACGCATGACAGATAGAAGATGGCGATGTTGAGCTTTAGGGGATCATCCCATTTGTTGATGTTGCTCGCTCTTTCATACGATTCCGGCCAATCTTCAACGTCTTTCTCATTGGTGCCGCTGAAGATGTCAGGATCTCGCTGATGCTGGGCACCGGCACATACGATGGCTGGTGAAACCAGTTCGGGATGTCAGGCTGGCGTCGTCAGGCATGACGGACGGCAGAGTTCGGTTTCGTAATTCCAGGTTGAGGAAAACCGCAGCGCCTCCGCCAAAATCTAATCTGAAAAAAGTACAAGTCACAAGAGCAGCAGGCAGCGTTGGCAACGTCTCAACTAGAGCAGCCCAGGCAATCTCCAGCTCAACATCCAGAGCCCGGTATTCTGTTGACTATTTCAACTTTTCATATGAGTTTTCATAACCGTGGGACAAGTAGCATATTTGTTTCCAAAATTTTGAGGTGCTTTTTTTAACATGAGAAGTTATGATAGGACCAACGTAACATTGGCATGACCAACGTATACTACATCAAATGTGTCGTATATATGTTACCACGTAAGAGCATACTTGCGTTCATTTCGCATTCCACGCTCTTCATATAATCATATATAGAGTACGACGGTCGGCAGTACTACAATGAGTCTAGCAAAAAACAACTCCCACGAGAAGCTCAATTTTAGCAATGTTCTGAAGGGTCTCATAGTGAGCACAGGCACTTCGTACCAAATTTTGCGAAGTAATTTTTAATCCTTTATAATCCTATAACTATTCTGCAATAAAAGATTTTACAAATATACAGCAGAAATGTATGCAGAAAAGCATACGAGGAAAGACGATTGGACCAGCAGGGCGCCGGCAAGAAACAGTAAATGAACGAAGCAACTTCCATCCCCTTATAGATACGGCGTTTGTAACAATTAATGAAATTTCACAAACACCAATTTCTGATAGAAATTCCAGAAGCGGATTTCTCATCTCTTTAGCGAACATTTGCGGTGTATAGAGATGATTCTAAGGTGACTAAAAATTTCAAACGGGCTGTTGCTCCTGTTCATGTACCTCTACCAAAACAAACAAAATATGCAATTGTATACGCGTCCAGGACCAAAATAATGTAACAACGTAATTTCAATTTTAACTTTATCGTGCGTCGTCTGTGTTCCGAGTGCCACCCCGTTTTCGTTGTCACTAGGAACAGCAGTGTGCGGGGGCTAGGGGGTAAGGAAGGAATAAAGTCAGTCAATACGAATCCCTTGCATTGTACCGGAGCAATTTAATTTGCTTTTATGCCGGACTTCGCTCTCGTTCACTGCTTCACTGAATAAACTGAAATCTGAAATGAGAGATGAGCCCGAAAGCCGCTTGTGAAGCGAGGCGGGGAGCGAGCCCTGTGCATTTTCAGGTTACTCAGTTCTCAAAACTTTTTCTACTGGTAGGCCAGCATCCAGAAAGCAGAACCGTTCTACAAAAGCTATTAAGTTGTCTCTTTCCTGTTGCCCTGAAACTGCTTGTGCTTGTCATGTACCCTTTTATTGATTGCACCCTTTCGAGCACTGCCATTCCGCGGAAATATACAATCATGTCCGTACTCTAAGGCGTGCAACTGTTCAAATCTCTAGATTCCATGCCAGTAAAAATGTGTGCTTTTATTTTGCTTTACTTTGCTCCGGTTTAACTAAACTTGGATGAAAATGAATGCGAAAACGCTGACTTTCAGTCTACAACCGCGAAAGTCGAAGTAGGTAACAGGGCAGGAAACAAGGTTTCACAGGCTTCTTTGAAGACGGCCTGATAGACATGTGGTTTTTGCACCTGTTGACTCACAGGAAGAACCTAGATAAACAGGCGAGCTCACACGTCAACACAACAATCGCGAATACACAATACAAATGGCATTTGACTTCCGCATGCATTGTTCTCTTCGGTACTATTCCTCTCGTGGCCCTGTTTATAGACCTCTTATGGTTAGTCTCTCGAATCCGGTAGAGCCCTCGCGTTACCGCCGACTGCATGAGCTAACTTTCCAAACTAACTTATAATGACCGTATTATTCAGTGTAAGCGTCAACGAACAGTTTGTCATGGAGGTGCTTGGGAATTGAGCGAAATATTTATTGTGAAAAGGCCCTCCATTCTGGTTTAGGAAATTTTCCCATGCGTTTCTTACGTCATAAAGAAAACGCTGTAACTATTTGCTGAAAACCTAACGCTGAGAAAGCATAAGCATCCGAAATTTCACCAGATACTTCTTATTCATGTTTCGCAATACTGGGCCAGATGTGGTCGATGGTTACACCATCGATGTAACCATCGATGTGGTCGATGGTTACATACTCATGCAGTTGCACATGAGTGCAACTGCATCTGAGTATTAAATACGGCGGATTGATGTGTTTTAACTTCCGAGAACTACATCTGTGCTTTCAAAGACAGTTTGTTGAATCTCTAGGGAATACTTTTGAGTGTGTTCTTCAGGCTCAGCTAAAATCCTAATACTTCGCCAATTTTCACCCCATCGCAATGCGACCACTGGGAATGTTACCGCTAAGTAGGCTTCTCAAATAGCGAATCGCTTGCGCTATTATGAACGTCTGAGCCATCGGCCCACGTTAATGACAGTTTATCAAACACCGCCTCCACACGAGTTGCAGTAAAAATAATGCATAAACCCTGCTCCATAATCGTAAAACCTGTTCAAGAACGCTTATTAGTCAATTCTTCTAGGTAGCTAGAAAGTCATACACGCGCTATTAGAGCGCCTTCAAGGGAGACAATCCAGAAATCGCCCACGTTAGCCACCAGTGTACGAAAGAATCGTTTGTCGACACTCTCAGGCCCATGCGAAGCTGCTATTGAACATTGCAATTTTAATTGTACTGATAGGACAGATTAAATGAATAAATTAATTTAGGTAACAGCGCCAGAAAACTGCACACCACCGCACAACAAAAGTGCATACTAACAACAGCGTAAAACACAACTAACAACTAATGCACCAACAAGCTTAGTTTCCAAACTATTTTCAATTTACAAAGCGTACTCGCGAAAGACACGAGACTAATGCATGATGAAATATGTTTGTCTAAAACCCCGGTTCTTATTAGTCAACACAAATGAGTGGTTTCCGTCGAAATATATTGCAGGGAAGTAAAGAATGACAGTTTACACGGTGTAGAAGCAGATACGCGCGAACTGATACGAATATACCTGCACTTATCTCTTGTCTGTGTAGGCTTCGGCGTTCCCAAATCCGAAGATGAACAGCGATTCAGGGCATCACGTGAGCACTGATAGCAGAAGGCCACATCCCTTAAGTAGCCCAACGCCTCTCAGACCAGCATTGCCAGAGCTCCGTCTGGCAGTTTCACCCAATTCCGCACCAGCATCTTCGGTTTGTCCAAAGCTCAGACATGAAGTACTCGAGTGCTATCATCATAGCGTGGGCAGTGTTGACTGTCTGCGCAGTGTCTCCGCCACAGCTTTTCGGAGGACCAGCGCGGGCCGCATCTCCGATCAACGTCACTCTTTTCTACGAAGGCCTCTGTCCCGGCTGCCACCGCTTCATCCTGCAACAGCTTTGGCCCACTTACGGCAAGCTGGAAGACTACATCGCCCTCGAGCTCATTCCTTTCGGCAACGCCCACATGAAGGTTGACAACGGTACGGTTACCTTCACTTGCCAGCACGGCGTCAAAGAATGCTACGTCAACACAGTCCAGACTTGCGCCGTAAAGTACGTGCACCCGACCAGAAAGCTCCTGGATCTCGTCGCCTGCATGTTCCTACGAGACGATCCCACGCAGGCAGGTGAGCCTTGCGCGCAGAAAGTGGACACGGACTGGCCCGTCCTGGATAGGTGCAGCCGAGGACCGGAGGGCACTGAGCTACTGTACGAGATGGGCAATCGAACACGTGGACATCAGCCGACCATCGACTACGTTCCCTGGGTTGAGGTCAATGGCGTGCACAACGAAACAATGGCAAAAAGAGCCAGTGAGGATCTGCTCGGCTTGCTGTGTGAGCTTCTAGAGCCCCAGAAACCACACGTGTGCCAGAATGCTGGAAGCGTGAACGAGTACTGTTTCTCCTAAAGCTTGTTTTGTAAACAAACCGTTATAAAGCTTTCTTCCTTGTTTCACATTTTTTTTGTCTTATTTGATCATGCCCGCCTTCACCTTTGCAGAATGTGGTTGCTACTGAGAAAGCAGCTGCTACCGCTCGAGCAATGCAATATTGTTTTCTCACCAGCGATCACATGTAGCGTTACCATTTTCCAAAGAGGCATTTGAGGAACAGCCCTAAGACTCCGGTAATTTCAACACTGTCGTTGACGGCTAATATAAATGTAATGAAATGAGTGATATGCACACTCAAAAGCATTATGACAATAAACACAGGAGCGCATGCCGCACAGTACAGGCAGAGCGCTGTTGCGCGAGGCTGGCGCACTCTCGTAGTTGGATACAATCTCGCGTGTTTACTGTGTTCACTGTCATGAAGTTTTTGTAATGTGAAGTACAATCAACCAGATCTTTAGCAATATCACGCGAGTCCCGACCTTAATCAGTTGGCGCATTATAAAGACAAAACGTGACGAGATCGGTGGTAGTTCGCGCAAGCGTGCACTGAAAACTGGAGCGCGAGCGTCATGTACTGCGACGTTCACATCAGGACGCACGCCCTGCCAGAGTTATCGGCGCGATCCTGCTCACACACACACAAAAAAAAAAACGATCTGAAGCCGAACACGTGAACGAATGAGGCGTGGCGTCGGAGATGAGTTTTCCTTCTTTTTCTTTCTTGTTACTGGAAGTGCTAAGTGCTACAGAAGAAAAAAAAAGGAACTTGTCAGCACGGGCGAGGTCTCACGGATAACAAAGGCAGATTGTGTGCGAATTCCTAAAGGTAATGGCCTAGCAAACCACGCTTGCACTGCTGATTGTAGTGCGCGCGTGCAGCTACCAGCGCCGATCTCGCTGATATTCTCTTTTATAAGGCGCTGACAACGTGCCGTCGACGCTGGCCCGATATTGTTGAAGGTCTGGCCGATTGTGCATTCGTCCCTACCGATTATAAAGTAACGTTCGCGCACTTCAGCGAAAATACAGTGCCGTAAATACAACACAAAGGTCCACGGCAGGATATAAATATATATATATATATATATATATATATATATAGAGAGAGAGAGAGAGAGAGAGAGAGATATTGTACATAGCGTTATTGGTAAAAAAAGTTGGGTTCACCAAGGCCATCAATTTGCTGGATATTTATTAATGTTGACTCACTCACTCACTCGGTGCACTGAGCTCTGGAAATGCATGGAAATGGCTCGGGCTACTACATGAATGCTGATCCTTGACGATGACCCTGGAACGGCTGCTCGTTTTCTTCTTTGCAGTGTACGCGGAATAAGGGGGGAGGGGGGCAGATGGCGTCAGCAGTTTCAAGTGAAATATACGTGTGGATAATAAGGGACCGCATACAACATAGTGCTGGCTGTCCAGTACGCCCGTGATACTGCTAGAAGGCTTGACCTCCCGGTCCCAACATGAGACTGGCCTGGCAGGTGGCAACACCCTGTACAGGACCTGAACAAAGTTTTTTCCATCCATCCATTGATCTCATTGTGTGTGCACTAGAATTCTTTCGCCGTCAGCCTAGCCCACAAATGTGTTTAAAGGCGTAGCGGCCGTGGAAGGCGCTAATCGGTTTTACTGAAATTAGAAGGTCACCCACAGCCTCTCAGCCTTTTTTCCCACTCAAATAACTGAATGCATGAAATCAACTTTTAAATGTTAAATCATGGGGTCTTACGCGCCAAAACCACGGTATGATTATGAGGTACGTCGTAGTGAGGGACTCCGGAAGGATCTGGGCCACCTGGGGTTCTTTAACGTGCAACTAAATCTAAGTACACGAGTGTTTTCGCATTTCGACGAGGCCGCCATGGCCGGTATTCGATGGCACGTCCTTGGTGCTTAGCAGCCCAACATACCATAGCCATTGAGCAACCGAGGCGGGTGAAATGATCTTGTCTACACGGGATAAATCAGAGTAATGGTAAAACAGTGAAGCAGTAAGGAAACAAGCAATATTGTGTTAACCTGGATTTTTGGGCTTCTGGATGTACCTACAGGTGAGTCTCGGAGTGGCCCAATAAGACCTGATAAGACAGTAAAAACGCAAAAGAATGTATGAACCGGTGTTGATGCTGCACTGAACATTCCACGCTTGCTACCCGTGATGCAATAGATTTTCACAGCCTCTTCACGGATCTACTGAATTCCCTATTTCTATAATGAAATCATGCATCGGATCGGCAAAGAACGAAATATCTTTCATTGTGAGATTCGAGGATTGTTTCTGTTCGAAAACGGCAACCACAGGAAATAACTTCGAAATCGCTGACGTCACATTGACGTCCCTCTGCTGAGGTTTCGGCGCGAGATTCGAACAGGCATCCTGTGTGATCAAAAACATTTATTGATATAAGCGCCTGCGAGGTTGCCGGCCAGGGCTCTGGCCACCGGCCCATTATGTGCTTTGAGGCACAGCGTTACCACCGCTGCCCAGGCCGCTGGATTGCCCATAGTAGGTCGTGTAGATCTGAGCTAATCAGAGCGCTTAGCCATCTCTCCTCGAGAAAGTCCGGTTCCATGTTTCCTCTGTATATTGGTCTTATCTCTGTGCATTTCCACAAGACGTGTGCAATGTCTGCGTGTTCGTGCTTGCACAGCTTGCAGCTCGCTTCTGGGTATTGCGTGGAACTTACTCTGTTTAATTGTACGGGGTTTGTGAAGGTTCTGGTTTGCAACCTTCTCCAATCTGTTTCTTGAGATCTGTCTACTTGTTTGTGCGGTTGTGGGTATGCTTCATTTTGTTCTTTATAGTGTGTCAGTATGTCGTGGTACGTGACTAGTCTGTCTCTGTCGTCCTGTATCGCTACTTCGTCGTCTTCGTCTCCTTCATATTCCCCATCGCCTCCGCCTCAGTCCTCACCCCCTCCGCGGGGAGGGGGGGGGGGCGGTTGTCGGGCCGTCACTGTCCGAGCCACGGTGGGTTAGTTCTCGCGCGACTCGGTGGGCCTTGTCGTTGAGGTTGGGAGGGGTGCTCGAGCCTTCTGTGGTTACTTCCCCCATGTGTGCCGGGATCCATTTGAGGTATTTGGGTGTGATTTTGCCATTCTTGAAGTCTACTTCTCTGCGGTTCAGGATTTTGGCCGCCTCCATGGAGACCCAGCCCTTTGTGAAGTTCCTAATGGCCATCTTAATTTTAGTGCGCTATAGAACAAAATTATTGGTTTATTGGGTGTTTTAACGAATTTGACGTGCCAGAACAACATTTGGGCTGTCAGAGACGCCGTAGTCGAAAGCTTTGGGTTAATTTTGACCACCTCGATTCATTTCACGTGCATTTACTCTAAGTAGCAGAGTATTTTTTGCATTGATCTCCCATCGAAATGTCACTGCCGCGGCCGGGTATCGACCCCGCGACCTCCTACTGGACAGCACAGCGCCGCAGTCACGTGACGGAGCCAGCGTGGGGTGGCCCCGTATGAATGCAAACAGAGTCCCGAAAGAACAGTTCGCCAACCTAAACATACGTAGTGTTGCAGTCTAGTGTTCCATTAAACCCGCGCCCACCTGTCTAAAGGCGTGGCAGTATCGGGTCACTTGCGCTGACTGCCAAACAGATGCGGTAATAGCGGTAATAGAACGAGCGCTGACAGAGATGCAATATACAGGGTGTTTCAACGAACACTTTCAAAATTTATTTAAGGTTGCCTGTGGCATAGCCCAATTCTAGTTAATGAGCTGGTTTACTCGAAGAGGCGAACATTACTTGCAAAAAAATTGAAATGCATAATCGACTAATTAACAAAAATTAACTAATTAAGTTTTTAACTAATTACCTGATGGCCCATATTGCAATTTACGAATTGTAGCCGTGGAGTTCGCAAGGCGGATCGAATTAATATCTCGAAACTGGCGTCATCCCGAGAATTCGTTCCAACTGGATCCGCCTTGCGAACTCCACGGCTACAATTTGTAAATTGCAATATGGGCCATCAGGTAATTAGTTAAAGACTGATTAGTGAATTTCTGTTGACTATTCGATTATGCATTTCAATTTCTTGTGGAAGTAATGTCCGCCTCTTCGAGTAGACCAGCTCATGAACTAGAATTATGCTATCTGCCACCGGCAACCTTTAAGAATTTCTGAAAGTGTTCGCTGAAACACCCTGTATATCACCCATCCACGCGGAGACAGAATACGACACGAAGGTATGTCCTTTTGCATGCTCCGGAATGAAGAGCCCGTTGCGGTGTACGTTTGCCTGCCTGAAATAGTTACTTTACTAGATGAAATAAGCAAATTTCGCGCTGGCTGTATGTCGTTTAATTACTTCGAATAAATCCGAGAAATCAATGGCGATCACTTGTGCGCTGTCTTATGAGAGCTGCGCTCCTGAATTAACGACTGATTTCGTTGTGTTGCCACTTATTATGATCATTTCTGAAAATATATTATCGGTCTTCGGGTAAGAGAATAAGAGTTGACGATGCAACAACAGGAAAGGGAACACCGCATTTCTATTTACAACCAACAATTGCTCTTGCTCCTGTACTAAAATATGAAGTGCCATGAGAAGCATTCGTCAACGCGAGAACAATGCAACAATGCAGCAAATAGCAGTTAACCTGCTTTTGACTTCTGCTGTAATTGCAGTTTGAACGCCCTCTCAAACTGACAAATTGAATCCATTCAAGTATTCATGCATACTATAATAAAAGTGCAAGACGGCAAACAAGTGTTGCCCAATATCTATAGCATTGGTAGGCCTATTAACATTTGCGATAATTACCAATAAGCTTTCTTTAAATATTTAAATATACCTGATTTAGCCTTTATTAACAACTTGTAGCAGTGTACTTGTAGCGATGTTGAATCCAATCAATACCAGTAACATATCCACGTAGTGCGGACACTGAACTTAGCGCCAGTGACAATATACTTGTCCCCTAACATTGCTTTGACATTCTAAGTATCTTTCTCTCGTAAACCACAAGTGATCGTCAACCAAATGCCTCTACGGCGCCAGGTCGGGCCACTTCACTGTCCTAAAGCAATGACTGTACGAGTACCTGAAGAAATGGTACATGACCCGCCTCTATCAGCCTTGCAATGGTGACCTCTGGCGTTGACCACCGTGGCAGCCCTTCTAGATTCGTACGGCTTATAAACCCGTGGTTCACGCATCCATAGTTTCCTCCGTTCTATGCGAGAAGGAACCAGTGGTGCGGTTCCTGCAGCTTGAGTGTCATTTTGGCCTGAGTGTTGTAACATTGCAGGAGGTCAAGTACTTTTGCGGCGATTGAGCTCCTCCCGCCACAATCATCGGGTGCCGTTGAAGCCCGGTGTCTGGCCATACGACGAGTTCGAGACATTTGTAATCACCAGGCATAATAACCCACCCGTCAAGCTACCAGCCACAATGCCACCTAACACTCCGCATGTATTCAGTGGCAAGCAGCCTGTACATCATACTCGTGACAGTGGTACTGTCGCCAGAATACCTAGAAATGCGCCAGGTAAAGGTTTCACAATGTACGTGCCTTCAACGACCAATCTAGCGCACTTAGTGACATGTCGCTTAGAATTGGCTCAACCCTATACGCAATGCAGTAAATCATTAAGTGCAGTAGATCAGTTTTTGTGGTCACATCCTGAACATATCAACCCGCGCATTTTTTAGAGTTATTGACGATTGTATCGTGATTGTGGAGTAATGGCGTTTCCCTGCACGCAAGGCAGGTGTACGAATTATATTCAAGAAAAGTGGTCTGAAGTTGCCCTTCACATCGAACGTTCCTGAGGTTATAATCGGTGGCAGTTCCTCGACCTTAAACGAGTATTAATTTGTGGTGATTTGTACTGCATGTACAATATTCACGGGAAAAAACGTGTCAAATTAAGACTAACGCGCGCACTTTCCCTTCCACTGACTGTAGTTTGTTTGACATCGGCGTAATTTTGGCTCTTACACTTAAAAAAGAGCCCACATGACATTTTGTGACGAGATTTGTAGCGATGTGACATTGCCCTCTTCAGCAATTGCGTGCATTGGTGTACGACTTTAAAGATTCCTAGTCACTCGGTCATGTTTATTTGCATCCAGGCCCAGAACGGCAAAGCTGCTCTTGAGCTTCCTGTTGGGCCATTCGGTACTTATAAAACATGGCATTGCAACACCCTGCACATGCTTTACTCTCAGTAAATCATGCTAAAACAAGATGGAAGATAGCTTCAGATCTCAGACATTTCAGATCAAGGCTGTGGGTGTCTGGACAAGCAGAATACATGACAGGTGAAGCGTATGAGAAGCTGTAGAACTGGGCATGACAATGAATGTGTAGAAACCGACGAAGGGATGTGTGTTGTTTTTGGCCGTGATCACTTATGAAAAATATGCCGGATTCTTGACGAACGAGCTTAAGCAATATCTGGCAGAAGACGCGCGTGAGTGCGTGCTAAATCACAGAAACCAGTATGTACTATGTACTTGAGGTGTTTAGACAACTGCGCCGGCATGCGGCCAGCATACAAAGTGTTGTGGAAATACGAGCACCATGTATGCACGATTCTTTGTGCTGGACCCCTTACTCGTTCCGTATCAAGTTTTCGACAGAGGCAAAATGAACTGCCTTTATTTCTTTTATAACGACGCGTCTTTTTTTTTTTTTTGGTCACGTTCAGTTACGTCCGCCAAGAAAAAATAAACCGGAGATAATTATTGAAGTATAGCAGAAGTGATTTTAACACTGATGTTGCTTAACATTATGTAAGAGCTGAATTACACCATGCCTGCAGGCCACAGCTCTGTCACGTCACAAAAGGCGAGGAAATTTTAATTTTGCCTGCTTACGCTTGAATGCGCTGCCCAAGGCCACGTATACAGGATAACTGATGGTAACCACGTTGGCCTTTTTTTTTGTGCCGTAAACCTGTAAATTTTAATGATGTACTATATTCCTTCTGCCCGCCTAGACATCATGCAATCACGCCAAACACATCACATAACACCTGTTTTTTTCCACTATAGCAAATATAGGCACCAAGCTCTTCTTAAATACATTTAATAAATAAGATAACTTTATCTGTGCAATTTGTGCTATCCGTAAAACTGCCGTCGATACCCGCTTTTCAAGAAGACAAGCGCTATATCATAGATTTCTTCCGCCATTTTAATTGCCTAGCTTAAATTTAAATAGCTGTGGAAAGTAATCGTGATTGGACATCACTCAGTCTAAAAGCGCCCTGCAGCAACCCCGTAAGTTCCTTGTCACTTTTCTTTTTTTCGTAAACATGTAGTGAGAACGTCATTAGCCCATATATGCCCGAGCTTGGGGAAATTAAGGAAAGTGATTTATTTTCCCGTAATAATTGCTTCTGGTACCTCAGAAAGCAGAATCAACCTTTTATTCAAAAAAATCTTTTGTTCGAACTGTGTTTTTGTAGCCGTCCTACATATAGGACACTAGACACATATACTACTTATTTGAATGATACAATTTGAAGCATTTGACATGGACTCGAGATGTCACTTTTTTCACAACCTGTGGTGGTCTTCCCATAGCACTGAGCACACGTCGTTTTCTTGTCTTGAGGGATCACTGTGTGGTCAATGCGGTCAAATCGGCTTTGGGCTTCCAGTAAAGATTGCATGCTTTTTCCACGCAATGGAGCCATAACTCATCTATGACATCGCTATCTTCCTTCGAAATGTCAGGAGCTCTGTTTTGTCCGTTCCCATTCTGTATAACTGGAATGCATTATTCACACATGCATGAACAAGATACGTCAGGAGTGAAGAATACCACTTCTATCCTCTAATTGCTGTGCGGTACTTGGCAATATTTTGGTCCAGTCTATCAACTACTCCCATGTTGCCATTGTACCTAGAAATCAAGAATGGCTGCTCCACCATGACTTTGGACCTGTTCTCTCTTGAATATCTTTTTACCATTTGCATTGCTTCGACCCCGTGAGCATTTGAGACTACGGTCACTGTGCTATTGTCCTTCCAGCGACATACGATAATTTCAGATTCGGCGTCGACTCTGTAATAGTAGAAGCCTCGAGTCTTACTTTTCATTTCTTTCTGTGTGAGGATGAGACAGTTGTCTATTCGGTTATCCCTCACGGTGCCTGTGCACTTGACACCAATTGACGAAAGCAGTCTAACAAGTTTGAGACTTGAAAATAAGTTGTCAAAGAACACATGAAAAGAGTAATCAAGCTTTCCTTTCATCCTGGACATCATTTCTGTAACAACAGATCATCCTAGACCAAGCTTGTTTTTATCATCCACATTACCTCCCTTGGTAGGGCTCAACAGAATGCAAATAGCCGAATGGAGTGCAAACGCGCCACAATTTAGAGCCAAACCGGATTGGTTTCTCTTTCATAAACTGCTTGCATCCATGCTTTCCAAAGTACTCGCACATACTTCATCAATGCTGAAGCAGTCTAGTAATGGAGCATACAACGGTGCCTTCTTCATCACCGCTTTCTTTCTCTGTCACTGCCTCCGCGTGATTTTCGGGCGGAAGAATGGCCACAGTCGATGGTACATCTTCCCCAGCGTCAATGAGGTTCACAATGTCGTTGAGCGCTTTCGGATCTCTTCTGCGGTAAAATGAACTGTAGGGAATCTCCTGACTGCAAGTGGAAAAAAAGTTCCTGCTATACGTCCATATGTCTTTTATTGCGTTACTTCAACGCGACATGCGCGACGGATCGCGCGTTCCACAGTGACACAACAACGACCCCCGATCTGCCCAGCGTCCTACATATAGGACACCGCTGTTTGACCAGCTGCAAACAAAAAACTTTTGCATCTATCGCAATAATATTGTTTTCAGAGCATATTCAATTACGCAGGAATAACTGACAAAAATTTCGACAACATCAATAATCATTTGAATTTATATTGCTTGCATTTCCTTCCGCGGCATGGCGTTCATCGAAGCTCATGCGGAAATACAATTTTGCGACTGAAAGCACGTGGCGAGGAGTGCTCCCACGCTAACCAAGACTTGCACGCGAGAAGGGTAGGGCCTCAGAAACACCCGCGAGGGTGCACTAGCTTTTTTACAAAAAAAAATGTTCGAGTTATTTGGAAAATTTTCAGCGTCCTACATATAGGACACTGGGCATATATGGGTTAACCCAGTACACGAATAACTATATCTCATGGGATATTGTGGAGGAGAGTAAGGACGACGCCGATGCCAGAGAGCGCGCAGCCAGTTAAACGGAGGAATACGAAATAACGCATGCCTGTGTAAAGCTCGCATCCCATTTCGCATGCTGAATACACCGTGAGCGTTGCGACATATTCATCGTTGACCGCTGCCTAATAAAGGATTCACCCCGTGCGCCTCAAGGCATACGCCCCGCCACGTTGCCGCATAGCGAAAGCAATAAAAAAAAACACTGATGCAAACGCTGCACAAAACGGCTTTCTTCCATATCCTCCTCTTCGTCGTAGAAGCGTGAGCGCACTCATTAATTGGCGTCTCGCAGGCACAGTCGGGAGTCGAAAAGAGTTAGGGTTCGTTGGAGACGAAAAAAAGAACAAAAATGTACCGAACGAACAAGAAACAGATACCGTGGGGTCTTGCGACACAGCAGAAGCTACGACCGGGAAGCCTTCGTGACACGGTCTGGATGAAACAAAGTCGATCCAAGGTTACGCGCAAATGGCACGAGCAGGAAGCGAAAGCTTGGAGAAAGCCTGTTACGGTGGAAAGAAACGCCGGCGTTATTACCAAGAAAAGCCAATGGCGTCAAGTCCAGCACGTCGCGCGCTGCAAAGCGAGGGCCGCGCGCGATTTCCTCGTCAGGAAAACCCGAGGCTCCGATCACGTGCGCGCTTGATAGTGTTAGCGCTCATTCCCGGGAATGAGTGCCCAGAAATATGCCACGTGACCGCGGCCTCCAAACTACGTCACAAAAAAGCGTGCAGTGTGTTGGCAGCGGCGCGGCATCGTCCCAATCAGGCACCAAATTCGCAATACCTACGGTTACGGAGTTTGATTCACCAGAAAAAAATGATGGCACCACCGAACTGCAGGCATCTTGCGGTGAATGTTTCCGCAGTTGACAGCAGCATCGCCACAACACGGACTAGCAAGCGGTGAATGCGAAATAGGGGGGGGGGGGTATGGGATAAACATTCACCATGACTTATCTCCGATCGCACGAGGCAAGAGTCGCCGAGGTGTGGAAGTGTGCCAGCGCGCACTTTCCGTGTGAATTGGCCAGTTTGCTATCGACGACGATATCCCCAAGACGAACATCCCCAAGTTTCAGCTTGGGTATGCTCTGTGCTTAGCATTCAGGCGAACAACGAAGCGCTGGAACTTTTCGGCATTTTAAATGTAGCCGCATTTTCTTCGCATCAACGTTCCTCCACGTGACAATCTGTATCGACTCAAGAAAATTCATGGCAGCGTCGCTCCTCGACAGAAGTGGTCACTACTCTTCACTCATACATCACGACAACTGTTGAGAAGTGTAGCTTCTTCACTCGAGGGGCAGGGCTGTGCTCTACTCGATAAAGTGAAGAAATAGCTTGGAGTCGAAGGTCGTTTGAGAATACGGTGGGAAAGACACAAAAATACTCACACAAACACAACCGCTGTTCCTGCGTGCGCTATTCCTCTATACCATCGAGAACTACCAACCGGGCCATCTTGCCGTATTGGTTGATTAAAAGTTTAGGAACCCGACGTTTCGATCGCAAGGCGCCAGATTCCACGATTTCGCCAGCACTGCACGGTTCTAAGCGTGGCAGATTATGCCCTCCCGACCATGCCACCAATGATTGGAAATTACGTCGGCGTCGATGATGATGATGATAAGTGGTTCTTGAGGGAAAGGGAAAGGTTGGTCGTCGTCATCGTAGTGGGCCCTGTTCTCCTTGCCCGCGAGGCACGCCGTCGTTGCTTCGTTTTATTTCGGCGCTATGCATAAAAAAAAGAACTAACCAAGACCTTATGTACAACACGGATTGTCCAGTGCCTCTGGGTCTCCAGCTTAAAGAACGATCGCTGTGAGTGAGGACGCGCCCTATGCTAAGTAGAAGGAAAGGATGTACTGAAGCTGTATCTTTTCGGGGAAAAGGAAAAAGTGGCGAAGCCACGAGAAAGTTAGCATTACGTGCAAGAGAGAGGGAGAGAGAGCAAGCCAAATGACGATACATGTCGCAGCACGTAGCGGCCTGACAACGTAAGAGGAGTCGACTTGAATAGAAAAAGAAAACAGACATCTGCTAGAGAAGCGATTCCCCTTCCACAACAAAACAAGGACATGTTTTGCGCACGCAAGAGCAGCTGCCGCACCCCTAGCATCGCCAGACCAGCGTGAAACGAAGTGATGGACGCGTCAACGCCCCGACGCGGCTATTCGCCGCGGTGCTAATGGTATATCTGTGATTGCAGTGGCATTGAGTATTTTGGTGGAAACTGCGTGGACCATGAACAGCACAGAAATACGTCGGACTATCATGGAAACACCGATAACGACAGCCACGGAAGGGTGAGTGTTGAGTGCGAATATAGATAGCATCGTCTGTGATGACTGGTAGCTCGCGCCGAGTCAAGTTCAACGTCGAGGCCGCAATCTTGGTTTCTATAGTGATTCTTTGTTCGCATGCTAGATTTAACGTCACTTTTTACAAAGTCATGATAACGGAAAGTTGGTTTGAAAACCAGTCAGACATCCTGGAACTGACACACCGTCGCGTGCACACGCAAAATCGCGTTGATGAAAGAGGACGCGGTGTATTAAGGTGGTGGTTCCACTCCGGCGGCACGAGCCCCCCGTTTTCAGTACTTTTGGAGTAACCGTGGCGGCTCTTCTACTTAGGATATAAAGTTCTGGTATATACCATAAAAACCTTAGTTCTTGTAGATTCCAACTATATATAATATATGGAAATTGATTAATGCGATTTAGAAATAAATGTTCAAGAACAAGCATGAGATACATGGTTTTTGCGAACTGTGTCTCACTTGTGACCATATTTAGAATAAACTACCGCACTTACTGCATTGCGGCTTGCTCTGTAGCTTTAGGACATATTTATCTAGTTCCTAGATGTAGCAAAATAATTTTGAATTTTTACTTTTTGGATAATCTGCTTTTGGAAATTGCCAAATATCGCAATCTTCTGTTGTAAACAGCCCGGCAACTACATGCTCGAGGAAGCTAAATTTTAGATAAAGTAGAGTTCAAGGAATTTCCATTTAGGACGTAAAATTTCATTCATGTACCTTTAGTAGTTTTAAACCGCAGCTTCGTAGCTTTAGTACCTTCCCGGAAAAATGGGAAAAAATAAAAGCAGAATTCTAAATATTGCTTAATTTCGGCCGCATTATTAGGAAAACTAATGTCACGTATCTGTGACAATCATAGATAAAGTGATCATGGATTTAGTAAGCATTTTGCAGCCGATACTGCCCCCTTTATCAAAAGGAACTAATACCTAATGCTTTTGAATGCAAAGAACTTACACTCAGAATTATCGTAGACTTCACGGCGTTCGACAGCATAAACCACGGGTCATTGCTTTCCAAAGTTGACTTTAACGAATTCCGTGTCATTTTTCTCTCACTAATTAGGTCATATCTTCTCTCTCGCTATCAACAAGTGGCAATAAATAATCATTTATCGTACCTGAAACGCACTGCTGCTGGCTTATCTCAAGGAAGTATTTTGGGGCCATTGCTGTTTGTTCTATAGAATAATGACATTCTCTGCAATGACTGCTATCCATCTTTTGTAGTTTACGCGGACGACACTAGTTTATCTCTTAGCGCACTTAATTTATTTTAATTTTAAATTTGACAGACTAGGATACCTCTGTGAAGTGTCTCGCATTTTTATTTTCATTTTTTTTCTGCTGCTCAACTATTTTTTTCTGAGAAACCCGGACCCGTACGGGTTTTCGTTGTAGCTTCGCGGCTGCTCCAAGTTGATAGAACGTTTCCCTTTCACGAATCTTCCCCCTCATTGAGGAAGCCCGCATAACATGATTTGCCGATAAGTCTTCACTTGCGAATCATTTTGGCGTGATCGGGGAGGGGGGGGGGGGGTATCACTTGAACTTCCGTGGCTCACAAAGAAACAATAGCTCGTAACTGTACCTGCATCACGTGCGCGACGTCTACAGGCCGCTCGCGTTTCGCCATCGCGAGATAAACAATGCGCACGACGCACCTTCAGCCGAGCGTCAATGCTTTTACACATCAATGTCGCGTTAAAGCTGTCGCAACGACACAACCCCGGTGCAATGAAAGCGAAACTCACGAGGAAAGTTGGCGCCGACACCGCATTTCCTTATTATGTGTGTACACAGTCGAGCGGGGATCCCCCGCCACAAAAGCGCGGTTTCACTTGGTGGCTTTTCGTCGCCCACTTGGCGTCCTCTCACAGATGGGCCGCCCTTCGGTGGCTTCGTATGACGGACGCAAATGTGAATCTATTGAAGCGAACCTTCCCGGTCATTCCCGACCGTGGCTGTTGGTTGCTGCTGCTGCGCTGTCGAACAGCTCACACTTAAAGAAAAAGAAAAGAAACAAATTCGCGCAGCTTGCACTGCAGGCGCAATGCTAAAGAGACAGTGGAGCTGATGGGCCCCTATCTAGTTCTCGCCTTTCGGCTCGGCTAAGCGCAAGTCATCCCAGCAATTTCGTAAATTTATTGCTTGTTGATAGATTATCGATTGCCTATTGATTGGCTATCGATTGGCTATCGCAAGGTATTGGGCATGTATTTGGGCTAGGCTAAGCACTACCAAGTCATCCCCAGCACTTCCCGGAATTTACGGATTCTTTGTCGATTCTCCATTAACTATTGATTGGCTAACGATTGACTATCGCAAGGTATTGGCCACGTATTTGGGCTAGGCTAAGCACTACCAAATCATCCCCAGCATTTCCCGGAATTTTCCGGATTAGCTATTGATTGGCTATCGATTGGCTATCCCTATTGTAAAAACCAGCGTCTTCCAGTGCCTTCCAGTGTGAAACCAGCGCGTTTTTTGGCACTGGGTGGCACTGGGGACGCTGGCGCACGCTGGAAGTCACTGGGAGTCACTGCGACACTGGTGAGATCGCTGGATAAGGGCTGGGTCACACTCGTCGAGACGCTGGTTTCACTGCTATGACGCTGGGGCGCACTCGTGTGCACTGTACACGCGCTGGTTGTCGCTGGAGTTCGCTGGCTCGTACTGGAGAGTGCGCTGGTTTCGTTTGTGCCGCACTGCCGGAGCACATGTGCTGTTGAATATTAAATGCTTGATACAATTTTATGGGCATCTCCTGTCCAAAAAACAGACTCCTGTCCTAAATAGCGCTATAATTTGGGATCATAAATGTCTGATTCGTGTCGCTGGTGTTGCAGCTTGGAATAAAGGTGCGTGAGCTGCCCATGCATATGCGACACTTCAGATCACTTTCGCCTTGTACATTTTCCTTTTGACTGTGCGGATAGCTGTATTCGCGAACGAAATTACGCAAACGCAGATAACGCCTCGTTTTCTAGTAGTTTGTACGTAAGCGATGACTGCGAGTTGTCGCAGTGTTGTACAGTCGACGCGAAACCCAGCAGCCGTTCAGACGCGTTCGAACGGACCTCAGGAAGCCTGCCGCTGATTGATATTATCGCACCGACAACGAAGCTGCGGCGGTTCTTGCGCTTCCACTTTCCCTGGTGTAGTAAAAAGAGTAGTTAAAAAGTTCTGAAGCTCAAATACCAACATTTTCCCATTCGCCAGGTACCCAAACCGAGATCGTTTGCTTCCCCCGAAGGCTAGGCCTACCGTACCCGCCGAGTCCGTCTACACTCTATCGGCTCGTCTGGGCTGATGAATCAACAAGTATAACGAGGATAAATCACTCTGTAGTTCAGCTTTCCCATCAGTGTTTTTAAACAGACCATTCTTTCGTGTCTACGGTAGAGCACTGCACGGGCTTGGGCTTACCCGAAAGGCCGGGCCGGGTAGAGCAGTTTTTTCACGGGCTCCGCACGGCGTGTGCTTTTTGACGCGGGCCCGGGCCGGGCTCGGGCTTTCTGGAGGTGTGCATGTAACGTGCAGCGAGTTATTCTCGGGCATCTCAACTCTGAAAAACATGTATTTTTCGGTCTCGGGCCGGGTTAGGGCCAGTTTCGAGCCGGGCTCGGGCCGGGCTTGGGCCTAAGGTAAAGGGGTGGCGGGCCGGGCCGGGCGGGTAACGTAGATTATTTCCGGGCCCGGGCCGGGCCCGGGTCTCGCCATAAAAGTTTTGATCAGGCTCGGGCGGGCCGCCCAACGTAAAAACGGGCCCGGGCCAGGCTCGGGCTGAAAAAATCGGCCCCTGCAGTGCTCTAGTCTACGGTGTCAGCACAACAAGCGATGAGCGCCGATATGAAGCGTTATAAACATGCCTATGTGTGCTGTCGCCGAAGGCTGTCAGCCGACCGCTTCTCTGACGGAGATATGTGGCTAAACATACGTGTCGATTGAAAAGCATTGTTGAGCTATGGAAATGTTGCATTACCTTTGCGCAAAGAACAAGAAACGGCTGTCAAAATCGGCAGTAACAGCCCGTAGAACATCCCGGGTCGGCGGTTCATTTAAGGCTTTTTTCGTAGTTAATACACCAATCGCAAAAGCAAATCAGTGTTGCAGCACTTCCAGGCATACTAGGCAATACGGACAACAACTTTTTCGTTCTGATAGAGGCGTACGTTTTAGTTGAAGGCGATATCACATCTACCATGTCTGTTCGAGACGTCTGTGCAAAGCTACTACTGTGTCTGCGCGTTGACATGGCAAAATATGAACCGGTAATCACGAATCGGCGTGGCCTAGTGGTAAGATACTGGGACTGGGATCTGTAGGTCGGAGGTTTGAATCTTAGCAGCTAATTTTGTTGTTACTTTCTTTCTTTCTTTTTTTATTGCATTACAGCGCTCTCTGTTCCTTTTAGTATTTGAAAAAATATATAAGGTAGCCAGGCACCACGTATTTCTCGCTCTAGAGCTGCATTTCGCACCAGTACCCCGCGCCCAGCGCCTCCCAGTATGCCGCGCCTTGCCAGCGTCCCAGTATCCAGCGCATGACACTGGGCCCATAATCAGGCATGGCACTGGGCACTGGATACTGGGTTTTGCAATAGGGATATCGATGACTGACTAAGCTTAAGTCGTCCCAACCATACTTAGCTAGACTTAGCCAGGCTCAGCTTCGCTAGTTCACAGTGGTATGTGCCATTGCGCTTGGACCCTTTCTGCACAACCGCCAGGATCGGCCCACATCCCGCTTTTTTTTTTCTGTTAACGCATTACAAATTACGGCCGGCTTAAACAGCTCCGCTGTTAAAATTTTTTAAAACTTCGAACCCGATGGTGGGATCTAACGTCGGTCAGTCAGTACAGGAGCGTGATTCTCCAACCATTAGGCCACAATCGATTATTTTGCACATCCACATTGAACAAAACAAGTCCATAAAGAGGTATAGATTCGGAGTACCAGCCTCCAGGAGCTGGCTTTGCGCGATCCCGCCAATCGCACGTCTACCTTTATTGTGCCAACTCTAACTGGCTATTTGAGATGATCGCCCTGTGTGTGGCGTTGCCTATAGCACGGGCGTGGGAGAGCATATTTTCTTTGGCGCCAGTTTCCTTTACGCCAAGGACGCCGGCATTATATGGACAAATTTATAGCATTTGATTAACTGCTGCGCGAAAGCTTCGCTTTAGATAGATTCCAAGATGCGCGCTGAATCTGCGTAATTATTTGAATGCTTGATCTGGTGGAGCAGTTCTGCGATGACGTCGGTGACGTTGCGGTATTCTTGCCGTAGCCAATGACGCTGTGGTATTGCACTGAACGCCCATCGGCGACTTACTTCGAGTCCTCCAGGCCGCTTGGCTGAAAGCAATAATTATGGCAATAATTATGACAAGTTGGAGGAAAGCTGAAGACGCAGAAATGTGTTGACTCACGAAAGAAACATATATTACTTCGAAATTAAGGACTCGTTTTGAAATCTTTTGTTCAACTTCATTTAAAAATGGTTATCAGTGGCTTAGCTCGGTTATGCCAGGATATACATAGCGTGAGCTAAGGTTCAGCTCGTTATTCTTAGCTTTCCAGGTTTCTAGGATTAGCTTGATTATCATGCTTACTGCTGCTTCAATGACACACACACGGTATACGCATTATGCGACACATGTATATTTTTTTTTTCTGAACGTCTGGTTGCTTCTCTATTGCCACAACAATGGCTCGGTGGTCGGTGTAGTAACACGCTGCCGTCTCTATGGCCCCAACGCAGTATTGATTGTCTCTCTGTGATACACAAGATCAAAGGTCAAGACCCCTAGACGTCGTCTGTACAGTTGGAACACTGGCTAAGTCCCGGTTAAACGTGTCCTTCAAAGGAACACCAAGAGCGTCTGGAGCACGATTGAAGTCACCATCCCCCACACACAGTTCACTTGCCGCACGACTAGGTATAACCTGCCGCGGTTGCTCAGTTAGCCAAGGCGTTGCGCTGCTGAGCACGAGGTCGCGGGATCGAATCCCATCCGCGGCGGCCGCCTTTCGATGGTGGCGAAATGCAAAAACGCCTGTGTGCTTGCGTTGGAGTGCACGTTAAAGAACCCCAGGTGGCCTAAAATAATACGGAGCGCTCCACTACGGCGTGCCTCATAATCAGAACTGGTTTTGGCACGTAAAACCCCGGAAAGAAGAAGAACGACTAGGTATAGACGTAACTACTACGTCTATACTGTCTTTAACTGAATTGTTCGGCGACACGTACACGGCCTCGATGACCACACCACTGTCGTCAAGCTGAACGGCACAGGGTTCAATTCACCATTGAGCACCGCTGCGTTTGGCAGTTCACTGGCAAACGCATGCGCACAAAATGAGAGGCGCTATCAAGTGGCTCCGGCGCAGCGTCAGACGAGGCGCACAGCTAGGCACGCGCTGGCGCCAGTGCGTCTGCCGTTGCTATGCCGTCACTCCTCTGGAATGCGCAGACCGGCGAGGCGCGCGCGAGGGCGGCTCAGGCGCGCCAGCTGTGCGCCGTGTGACGTCACTGCTCCTAGCGCATGCGCAGCACGGCTCTCCAGGAGCCACGTGAAACTGCTTAAACTCAGCCAGTGTAGCACACGCTACAAAAAAAAGTAGCACGAGACGACCGAACGTAAAACTGCGTTTAAAGCATAAGGTGAACCACGAGTTCACGGACAGGTGGTAATTTCGTCTATGAGAATATGGTAGCATTTTCTCGGGCACTGAAAATCTGGCCGTAACCAATTTCATTAATTTATGAACATCGTTGCCTTTCAGGGCATTCCTCTATGAAACGAGAATTTTTTTTCCATTTTATAACTACGATGCTATTTTTAATTACGAGAGAAACAATGCTTTGCGTTTGGAAATGTCCGATCCCCATATCCAAGCTCAAGTGGCACACGAATACGATTATTTTTCAGAACCATGCTCCAGCTCCTTTTTAAAAAAATATTTTTTTTTCCTAGCACCTTACCTCCTGCCCCACATGAAAGCACTCTGGCAACCCTTGAATGCGCCATCTTTAAAAGGTTCATAAACGCTTTGACATCCATGAGCAGCTTTTACGATTCTCAGTGAACATGGGCACAACGCATACAGCATGCGGCCTCACTAAAATATGCACATAATGTCGCCATCTAAACGCTGCACGGAGCCCAAGAATAAAAAAGGAAAAAAAAAAGGCTGCGCTTCCGACGTGGGCGTCATAATGAACTTATCTTCGATGTTCCAAATACTCAACTTTCTGTTGGGGTAACCATGCCAGCTTAGCGGTAGTAGAAATGTCGAGCACGTGAATTCATTAGCAATTTTCGCTCTTTAGGTTTTTTTTTTTGTAGCTGTTGGATACCGCTTTCCTTTTTAACATTTCTAGGCTGAATGCACGCATTGGTAATTGAATGCAAATCAGTAGCAGAAACTGCTGGAAGCAAAAACCGGCGACGTCAATCGCTGAACCCCGCCGACACTCCGCGTGAAGAAGTAGCTTATCTAACACATTCTGGTTTAAAACGCAAGCGAGATCAACGATTACATTAAAATTAACCACATGCCGCCGTTATGTTCACTTCAGGCTGAAATGTCTTTCGTGGTAGCATCGGCAGACATATTTTGTAACAGATAGATATGAGACTTAATGGTACCAGTTATGAAAGCATGCACCGGTGAACACGGTGTTCAACTTGATCACATTAATGCACCAGGATTCTGCTATTACTTCACCTATTCCTAAATGTCTTGCAAGCGAATGCTTAATCATCACTGTGGTGATGCAGCATAATTGCAATTTTGACATGCAATTATTACATTTTTGACAGCGCTCGACTAACTGAAAAGCAGTTTACAATATTTCTGCCATCTAGTGGGTTTCTGCTATGGCATGACAGTTAGGGAGAGTGATTGTTCCATGTAGCTCCTAAGACTATGTTCGAAAAAAAAACTGTTATACTATTTTCCAGCACTGTGCTGCTTTGGTCATCAAGTGCTGTCGTAGATTTCTCTTGGCTATTGCAGCCGTTGGCTTGGGCGGATTCTCAAAAGAAAAACCACATGTTGGCAAGCACCGAGTGAATGGTTGGTGTGGATAGGAAATTGATGGAGTGAGAAATGTAACACGTCTGGGTGATTGCACGAGAGATCAACACGGGTCCAAAAATTCATATTTTAGATTTCATTCAATATTTTATATTTTGTGGGCATATCACTCGGTAGTACGAAAGTGAACTTGCATTCCTTGAGAAATGGATACTTTAGAAGAAAAAAAATATCGAAATTCTTCAAGTTGCAGGCTCCATTCACATGCACCGGGCATTCTCGCAAATTCACAACAATGTCAAATACAAAATATTACGGCTACAAAGAATGCATTTTCTTGTGTAAAACGTATACCTAAAGAAGAGTCAGCAAGCGTTGTTTGAGGCTTCTGTGCAAAACGGAAGTGTTTTAGAAACAATTCTTAATTTGCTACACTTTTCGAAATTTGCTATATTTACGAATTTTTATCTACTAAACTAATGAATGTAGCCTATTGAAATTTGCTGGGCTATGAGACCTTAACCTGTTTAACAATTGTGCTAAATATTGTTGCTCTATCACAAATTTCCATTTTTACAGTTTGCCTCAAATGTGAAGTTTTGACGAAAATGAACACTATTTAAAAATCAAAATAAAAAAACCTCATCGTTAATTTTTTTCAAAATTTCGTAAACAGCTATCCACAGACACTGGAAAAAGAACATTAAAAATATCTTGCATTATTTTGTTTTTAATGACAATATATGTGGTAGAAATGAGAACACCCCCCCCCCCCCTCCCTGTTAACGCGGAACAGTTCATCTGTGCCTGCGAATACTTCAATAAAAACAGAAACGCTCTGCTTGAGGCTTCGCACAGTAGACCAATATCCTTAAGAGTGAGCGGAACAGGTAATGTTTCCCAAAACACATAAGTTTCGGAGAGACGAAGTGTCGCGCCTCTTTCCACCTGTTCAACCCCCTTTTATTGCGATAGCCATTATATGGACACTTCCACCGGATTACTGCCGTCGGCGTCGCTGTCGCCGTCGTCGTCGCCGTCATCGTCGCGGTCGCCGTGAGGTTCCGTATAGATAAAATCTTCGCCGCGCGCCGTATGCCCGAGCTGAAGCGTGCGGGGACGCACGCTGTCACGGAGAGCGAACGCACTCAATCTTCCACGCGCACGCAAGGAAGCGGGAAGCCAGTGCCGGAGGGAGCGGGGGGGGGGGGGGGGGCGCACTTTACTCTGCCAACAACCGCGCTCGTCACTCACTCGCACCGTCTCTTATCTCCACACGGCTCTGACCTTTGTGCGCTGTGCATTCGCCGCTCAGTTTCCGTTGAAGCGATAGACCGCACGTACCTTCGCCCGCTGCGGCGTATATGCGCTTGCTGCCAGCGTTTTGACAGTCGTTGTCTGCAGTCCTTCAGTGTGATCTATTCATGTTTGTTTGTGCGCGCTCACACCACAGTCAGTAATAGTCGGGCCACATTTTCCAACGCACGCTACACATGCAATGCTGCCCGGGTCGGCAGTGCAGCGCTACAGGTGTGTCCCTTCGCACGCGCTGCCCACGGGAAGCGCTTCTCATCAACACCACCGTTTCACACACGCCTTCTCGTGGTCATCGAGTCTCTCTTCATGTCGGTCTACTTACGCCGCGGCACACCTGCTTACTTAATCAGCTCATGTTTACTACAATTCATATTGCTACCAAAGCCGCTCACCTTACTTCGTATGACATTGCTGTGTTGCTATCGCATTCATTGCTTCGCCCTTAGGGTGAAACTGTGACATTTTTTAAAGAGGCGATAGAAGAGAGCAACCGCTGGCACACTATCTGCCAGCTAAATAAGCCCTAACCAACACCATCTCCTCCCCCCCCCCCCCCCATCACCGTGTCTTAGGTTATACTGTATAATGACGCTTCCGACGGAGCCATGGTGAGTACGAAATTTTTAGAGAATTTTACCTGCCGTAAATTTTGTTACTTGTGTACATGCACAGGAAGTTCACCGTTAAGTCTGCAATTATCTGCGCTGCAAGCTACGCACACTTGTTAAATAAAACGAGCCATGTAAAGGTTGATCTGTTGACGTATCTTTACTCACATTCAAGACAATGAGTATTGTACTAAACGGTATTTTATGCATAAGTATTAACCATAAGGGTAAAATTACCCTTGTGTCGCAATCATGGCCATGTTTAGGCAAGTCAGAGGCTAATGGACGTTCTTTTACCCCGATGTCCCTATTTCTTAGCACCTTGCTGCATCCCGGCGAAGCTCTCATTTCTACCACATATATTGTCATTAAAAACAAAATAATGCAAGATGCTTTTTAATGTTCTTTTTCCAGTGTCTGTGGGCAGCTGTTTACGAAATTTTGCGAAAAGTTAACGATGGGGTTTTTTTTTGATTTTGATTTTTAAATAGTGTTGATTTTCGTCAAAACTTCACATTTGAGGCAAACTGTAAAAATGGAAATTTGTGCTAGAGCAACAATATTTAGCACAATCGTTAAACAGGTTAAGGTCTCATAGCCCAGCAAATTTCAATAGGCTACATTTATTAGTTTAGTAGATAAAAATTCGTAAATATAGCAAATTTCGAAACGTGTAGCAAGTTAAGAATTTTTTCCAGAACACTTCCGTTTTGCACAGAAGCCTCAAACAACGCTTGCTGACTCTTCTTTAGGTATACGTTTTACACAAGAAAATGCATTCTTTGTAGCCGCAATATTTTGTATTTGACATTGTTGTAAATTTGCGAGAATGCCCGGTGCATGTGAATGGAGCCTGCAACTTGAATAATTTCAAAATTTTTTTTCTTCTAAAGTATCCATTTCTCAAAGAGTGCAAGTTCACTTTCGTACTACCGAGTGATATGCCCACAAAATATAAAATATTGAATGAAATCTAAAATATGAATTTTTGGACCCGTGTTGATCTCACGTGGAATCACCCGTCTATGACGCAGAGTCAGCGCGTTCTCACGTTATTTACTGGCCAAAAAAGGGCTCGCTGAGCCGCAGTTCACAGTATACACGCCGAGTCCTCTGGCATGCCAGGAGCGTTCGTAAACCACGTAGCCAGAATTCTTCCGAAAAATGTGAGTTTAATCACCATTAAAATCATTACGCGCAGACATACTACCACGAACTTCGAAGCGGGTGACGATTCCTTCTCTCCACGACTTGCCGTCTTCGTTATTTCCGGGACTTCGGGAGCAGCTGCCAGTAGAGCTATGCCGCAAGGGTAAGTAAGCTTTGCGTTTCAGCTCACGCGCGTAATTCAAGATCAACGACTCGAATCCTGCTAGTCAATTTCGAATAAAGCTCCGGCCATCAAGCATTTCTTCTTTGTTGTTTTCAGAAAAGTATACACGTTTAGCCAGGCGGACCCGCTCTCACGGGAGGGTCTTGGTCGCTTTCGATGCTGCTAATATCAAATGGAAGTGAGCGCATGCAATTACCTGATTCAGTACTGATCGATTGTGACAATTCTCTCGCAGTTAGGGGCAACAGCCGCAACAAACATATGTAACGCAATATACAATAAGCCGAACAATTATAGACCTCGTTTCCACTAAAGCTCTCGCGGGAAGGTCAGACTGCGAAAGTCCCGAAAGCGAACACCCCAATAGATCAAGGTTACTCGAAAAGAGCTCCGGGGGCCCTTCGGGCTGCAATTTACCAGGAAAACGTTAAGTGCACACAGGAGCACGTGGGACTGGACCTTACATGCTGTTGCGTAGACGCTGACAACTATAAGACCAGTCGCCTTAGCCCTCTCCATCTCGTTTCCTAGCGATGCGCGTAGCAGTGAGGCACAAGAGCGGCGGCTGCAATCAAGAGGCCCATTAGAGCGGGAACTCGTCCCCCCGCGATACCGCGAATCGCACGGCCAGTCGAGGGTGCGCCGCCCGCGTCGGACGGCTTCGTTATACAAGAGCGAGGGTGCGATATATCGCCGGCTTGCTGCGGAGTCCGCCATCACGTACCACTCACGAATCTTACTCCCATCAGCTGCGCCCGAGGAGGCGAAGGCCGCGCGCACTGACGTTGCTCGTCACCACATGCTTTTCTGAATGTGCCGGTTGCTATATTATAACCTGTACGAAAGGGAGAGACGAGTGATGGGTTCACGTCACTCGGTTTTATGCCAGGGTCACGAAGTTTCACTGGCTAAACCAAGCGGTCACATTTTGCTTCCGTATCCGCAGAATTATTTCTTTTTAAGTGTGTGTGTGTGTTTGTGTGTTTTCACGCCTTGAACTAGTTGTTTCACATTGGTTGCTGCTGCAATAGGAAGACGAATAAAAGCCACATAATGATCAGCCGCGGGCAGTTCGACTGCCTTTAATTACGGGGAAGATCAGTCGAACGTCTGTCTCTCTCACACGCTGTTGGACTAGAGTCAATTTTTATACACTGCGTCTTTACGTCGTCGAAGAAGGAATATGCGCGTTTTACTTTCATGCATCAAGAGACCCTCTTGGTTCATGGAAGGAAAGTTCATTTCTTACGACTTTTTGTCCCAGTCGTTGCTACCGGAGTCCAGCTGAGTCCCCGCAACGCCAGGATTGTTCTGTATGCAAGTGCATAGGTGATAAATTATACTTAATTTGCCAAGTGGCAATTTCTCGTTGGTATGAAAGCGACCTAACTCGTGATACGTATATCTGCGTATATATGAGCGTCGCACCTGGAATGGCAAGTAATTTCTTAACATAACAGTGCAGATGACCTGTGTGATGTGTCACAGCTCCGAAAGCAATGGTCAGAGAGCTTGTTAGAAAGTAGGTGATCCTTTTGCCGAGCGAATAGTCTCATGCACTAAAAGTACGTTTCTTTATTATGCAGATAAAAATTGTTCCTTTGCTTCCGCTATTTCATGAGTACACTTCATGTAGCACGAGGCAAACCGCGAAATCGTCTTGTATTGCGAGCCAATACGTTAACACAACAGTTCTTTGACGGTGTCGCTGGAGCGCGATCACGTGATGGTGTCACCAGCGAGAAAGAAGAATCAGTTAGGTGATGGAATCGGCATGGTGAAGGGATCTAGACAACAAAGACCCGCTCGTATCATACCACGAAGTCACTTCAAATCATAGGTTAGTACGAAGAATTTTTCCTCCTCCTCACCAAAACCTCAAAAAAGCACAGGCCGTCACTTACAGACAGTTGCAGACTAGGACATACATCACACCAACAACACTAAGCAGGATCAACCCTGACCTTCCTACTGCATGCCCACACTGCGGCCACGAATGCAACAACTTCGAACACATGCTCTGGCTGTGCGCTGCCAACGCGGGCACGGACTTTCCTGACCAGTCCTCCTGGGACTCAGCGCTGAGAAGTACAGAGCTCATCGCTCAGCTCAAGGCTGTCCAGAGGGCCGGGGCCGTCGTCGAAGGACTCTGTCTACCGGCCCCAACCTGGGTGGAGCCACCGGATTGATTGGCGGGGCCTCCGGCCCTGCTTTACTTCTTTCTCCTCAGGACCTCAATAAAGTTCGTACTCACTCACTCACTCAATCGGCATGGCGGAGAAAAAAAGTGAAAGTGTCGGCAGCACAAAAGGAGATAGCTTGAAAACAACGTAATGAGGCGAGAGAAAGTACGCTGTCTCCATTCATGTGCTGAGAGTAGCTTGTGTTTGTTGTGTGTTTCTTTTTATTTTAGTCTGTGCTTTAACGTGCTATTAAACATTCAGTTAAGTTTTTGCAAAGCGTCTCGCCAGCTGATCTTGCGCGGCATCAACACTGGGGAGCAGGAAAATCCAGATGACGGCCTGGCAGTGAAATATCGAGGGAGTCGAGGGCGTGCAAATCCTTCGAACTCTCATCCATACTTGCGCAGGGATCGACTGAATTCCCAAGACCAGGGACGATCCACGCGTGTTCAACGCATCTGCATGCACAGCATTTACAAAGTTTAACATTCGCTGTCATATACAGGACGTTTTAGACAACAAATTGGAAGTGCCTTCGAAATCTCGAATACTGATCCCGAGGGAAGCGAATTTCCTCGGAATCACCTTTACCGCACCAGATTATATTTTAAACTTACCTGAGTCATGTGCCACATTGCGTACGTCGCGGCATTCCACAACTGGTACAAGAGAGAAGAAGCCAAGATCAACGTCCTCATCCGCAGGGTGTACAAGATAGCACTAGGTCTACCCCAGTCCACCAGCACTCACCGCTTGCTCCAGCTCGGGCTTCACAAAACGCTGAGCGAAATCGCCGAGGCGCAGCGCACTTCACAACTCGAAAGATTAGCGGGCACGAGAGCGGGACGCCAGATCATGGAAAGTCTCGGCATCCGTTACCACACACAACAGGGACAGAAAGTGGTTGTTCCGGACGCGATAAGACAAACGCAAAGAGTCGACCCGATTCCACGGAACGTCCACCCGGAACACAACCGGGGCAGAAGGGTGGCCAGAGCTCTCCTCCACACCCACGGAGACGAACCGGGGACACGATTCGTTGACGCTGCGGAATACGCAGAACGCTCGCGATTCGCGGTGGCGGTCGTTGATTCGAAAGGCACTATGCGCATATCGGCAAGTGTAGCGTGCGCGCGCGCAGAAGAAGCGGAGGAAGCGGCGGTGGCACTCGCCCTCACGGATCAGACGTGCACGATGGTTCTCTGCGACTCACGACAAGCGGTCAGAAACTTCGCCAAAGGATGGATCTCACGGACAGCGGCCCGAGTCCTGACCAATCGCCATGTCCAGCGGGAGGTAGAATTTCAAACCGGAATCTAATGGTTCCCAGCGCACATTGGAGAAGGAGCGGACACGCATCGCTACCGAAACGAGACGACACACGCCAAGGCGCGCGAGCTCACGAACCGCGCCGGTGACCGTCGTCCATGGGATAGCACTAAAGACCGCTTGGCGAGCTACAACGAAATTACCGAGGCCCTCTGCTTGGCCCGCCGAACCTTCCCTCTGCCCAGCGACAAGCTGGACAGGGCGCAGGCGGTGGCCTTCAGACAACTGCAGACACTCACGTACCCTAATCCGGCACAATACCACAGACATACCCCGGTACATACCCGACAAATATATGCAAGGTCTGTCATACTGAGATAGCCACTCTAGGACTGTAACAAAAATCCGCATGATGCTAACTCCGGAACCCTTCCGCCGCGGTTGGCCGCTGCCTTGCGCAGCCCCAGCCTCGGCGATCAACTCTCGGCCGTCCAGCAGGCCCGCGAGGCGGCAGCGATGCAACACCTTGACGTCCCCACGTGGGAGACCTAAGGCCCCGTCGGTGAAAGCTCGGCACGACTATCAATAAAGTTGTTACCAGCCTAAACCAACCTGCGAGCTAGTGATCACGTAAGTAAAACTAGACTGACCTTTAACCGGAACAGTCGGCGATCAGTACAAATGCGAGACTTGAATCTCATCGTCAAAAAAGTTCTAAACTGCTGCCCTCCTAGCAACGAAAAATACAACTGTTAGATCCCATTGAGGAATGAATTCTAGCGAATTCCACTCAGAAAACAGAAACTGCAGCTGTGCCGAAGAACACAAACGCCACACACTTAGTAAATTGGCGTGAGGGATGTGACTTATGCAGCGTCACCATCGAATGAGCATGAAGCGAGGGTGGTCGCGGCTTGATGTAGAGAGAGAGAGAGATTGAGCGATTGTGAAGAGCCCCACTCGATAATGCTCTCCCGGCTTTAAAGAGGCCCTGAAGCACCCCTCGCGCTTGGTGCAATAACATATGAGCGCGAAGTCCCCTTTCTCTCAAACGCTCTCTTTTCAACAGAAGCCGTCTTCTTCACGCTTTTCTGGACGCTTTATTTCATAATAAAGGGGATTCCCATACGTGGTTGCTATTGGTAGCTGCGGTCGACTACGTAGCGTAGATACCGCGCCACGAGTCCACTGAATAAGCGCACTGCGGCTCGCTGAGGACAACCGCATTTGGTTTACGTTTAGCGCGTCGTAAGTACGAAAATCGAAAGTCGTGGCGTCTACGTTAACATCCCAAATTAAATTTGAACTGCATGCCACGGTGACATTTAGAAGGCGGAGCGTTGTGGCCACGCCCCACTCCACCGTAGTCTTCGCAGTGAAAGGCATTGAAGAAGGAACGGGAGCACAGCGGATGCCGTGTTTGATTGCCAATAGCTACGCATCTGCGGAACGCATTGAAGTATTTTTTGCGGCAAAGTATTTCTGAAATAGCCTATTTTCACTTCAAATGCCTTTTTCCACTTCGATAAAATGTGGTTCCGCGCCCTTTTAAGAGGAGCCTATCTAAATAGATGGGAAACGAGAAATCGTTTTTCTCGGCAACCACTGCACCAAATTTAGTGAGGTTTGTTGAATTTAAAAGAAAACGTTAAGATGTAGTGATCGATAAAAGCGGACGTTTGATTTAGGCAGTCGATTTTTTATAAAAATTGTCGAAAATCACAAATGTTTAGAATATTAAACTGTCAAGTTTACAACTTCGTAATTCAGCAATAAAAATGATATCACAATTCCACAAATTGCATCTAGTATCAACTCGAGGGTGCCTTATACACTGCTCTGCAGTAGAGCACTGCACGGGCCGATTTTTTCAGACCGAGCCCGGCCCGGGCCCGTTTTTACGTTGGGTGGCCCGCCCGAGCCCGATCAAAGCTTTTATGGCGAGACCCGGGCCCGACCCGGGCCCGGAAATAATCTACGTTACCCGCCCGGCTCGGCCCGCCACCCCTTTACCTTACGCCCAGGCCCGGCCCGAGCCCGGCTCGAAACTGGGCCGAACCCGGCCCGAGACCGAAAAATACATGTTTTTCAGAGTTGAGACGCCCGAGAATAACTCGCTGCACGTTACATGCACACCACCAGAAAGCCCGAGCCCGGCCCGGGCCCGCGTCAAAAAACCGAGCCCGGCCTGGGTCCGGGTCAAAAAGCACATGCCGTGCCCGAGCCCGGCCCGAGCCCGTGAAAAAACTGCTTTACCCGGCCTGGCCAGGCCCGGGCTTTCGGGTAAGCCCGAGCCCGTGCCGTGCTCTACTCTGCAGTATACTCTTGTACGAGTATGACTTTTGCAAAACCCTTGCAATAATTGTAACAAATTCACGTAAGGCTGTAAATTTATACATCCGATTTGTCCGCTTTTTATGCTCTAGCGGGTGCAGTCTACAGAACGGCGTTATCTGTTTATGATGGAGATAGAAAAATTTGTAAACGTCGGGCTTCCATTTTCTCTAACTTACAATTAAAAAAATCCTTATCATCATCAAGTCATCAAATAGTCACTTCCAATGGTCACTGGAATTTACCTCTGCCTTCTATGATGCCAAAAATTTCATTAAAATCGGCCGAAGGGCTGTCTCAGAAAAGCATTTCTGAGTTTTACATGTATATGAATCGGCGGCGTCGGTGTTCGGCCCGAGCTAAAGCCTCCTCCTAAGGCGGAGAGAGAAAGACTGATGAGAGCTGGAGATGTTCACCAATAGCCAAATGCATGGCAAAAGTCACTTGACATATGTCAATTTTTCTGGAGCGGTACAGTTCCACTCTTCGTTCGGCATTTAAACATGTCGGTTTTCTGGGAGAAGTTAGCAGGACTTCTTTATACTTCAATGGCACATTACGAACATGAGATTTCTGCAAGCCGGGAAGGTTCCCCCAATATCAAAAGAGCGCCAGCGCCATGTTATGAAGACAACAGCAACCTCTCCCCACTCGCCAGCCTCGTCTTATTCACATCATGTTAGCAGGCCAATGAATTTCGGCCGCGCCTGCGTTCCTGTTTGCGGCGGCGTGCTATCACGCTTTCACGTGATCGGTCGGCGCACTCCGTCATTGGGCTTACGGAACAGCATAATTTTGTTCAGTGAGGTGGGGCGAGTGGAGTAATAAAATTTAGGAAACTTGCAGGACTGCGACGGGATCAGCTGGCGCAATACTGGGCTAATTGGAGATTGCTGGGAATACGCATTCGTTCTGCAGTGTACATAAATGGGCTGATGGCGACAGTAATATTAATTTTATTCTCTGAAATAACAGCAACATCTATGACGGCACTTGGTTGTTGGTCTCCTCGTGATTCATCTACATCATCAAGACCATCACCAGCATGCAAACGCAGCATCGCACAGCCTTTTTTTTTTCTCCATTGCATAGAAAACGGCATCGCCCAGCGATTTTCAATTACCCGTCTTGCATTAGCCGACTTCCATTTATGCCTGCAACTTAGCCAATATATTTACACTACCTAATCTGTTTAGGCTTCGGAAAGACACATTTTGTAATAGGGAGTGCGCACTCAGGTTAATTATTGTATTGATAAGCGCCCGCCATTCTTTCCATCTATTTTTTTTAATTTCATTAAATCCTATTCCACCCTGACGCGTTGCTACGAAAAATTCCCCAGGGAAGCTTGCGCTAATATTTGCTACGAGTGACAGTTCCCGAAATTACCATCCTTGACAGTGGGCGCTATAACGTAAACCTATTCCCCCCAATTCAGTTTCCCTTCCATTTCTGCCTCTAGCACTCCACGACTGGACGAAATTTTTTTTCCGGCCACCCCCCACTATGTTTGTCTGTCACGCAACTTCGCGAAAACCGCGAAAATTCCCCGTTTGATATGACAGAATGAGACACTCATTCTGCATGGTTAGGCTGAAGAAAAGAAACTAAATATTTACCATTTTGTGCCCTTTTCGCCATTAAACCTCCGCATTAAACCTCCGCGAAAAGCTTTCGGGCGGCGCCCACTACGCCGGTCTGTCACGCGACGTCGCAAAACCTTGAAAACTCACCATGTCTAAGTGGCGTGCACGCATTAAAGATGCATTAATATGTGGAACAAACCTGAGCTGTTTTCGGTATAGCCGAAGACTGCCCCGTTCCGAAAGCAATAAAAGATGGCTGCCCGCCGATCACCTTGGCACTGGCTATTCGGAGCTGCCGTGGAGAATATTTTTTTTTGCGTTAAATAAACATTTTGGCGACGCAGTAAAATGTTCTAGAACTCTTTCCGCACATATACGACCTCGCTATGCCAACTCTTTCTCGCTGAGGATCTGTTTTAGCTGTATTTCTCGCCTTCCGTTGCAAGCCACCCCCGATTTTTGACCAGCAACTGCAAACTAAGCAAGGGGAAGCGGACCAATCCCAGACACCGGCACCACCCTCATCACTCCGTTATCTACTTTCACTGCGCCAGGTTGGACCCACCGAATCCTCCTTCTCCACTTCTGCGTGCTCCTCGCGTCTTGTCAGCCAATTACATAAGAAATACCTGTCAAGGTAGGCAATGCTATTCGCTTTCAATGCAAACAAAAGTGACGTGCTACAAATGGCGAAAGTGTTTGATTGGGGTGATCTAACGACACGGCGGGTCGCCGTGCGCCCGATACTTGCGTCAGCGAGTACGTAAGTTTGGAGTCAGGAGGTTGGGATAAAATCAGAATGGAATAGTTTTGCGTTACACTGGCCAAGTGTAACGCAGGATTCAAGGCGCAGGATGCTCGTAGTTACGTAGGTTACGTGTCGACGTATTCTATTTCGCTTGTAGCGCAAGCTGAACGACAGGCGCCACCGAAAGGCACATTTGGAACACACACACATTTCTGTGGTTCCTGTCGTTCAGTTTGCGCTGCAACAAAAATAGAAGATGCCACACCAACAAGCCCCTGTAGCCACCCGCGTCGACGTAGTTGCCTGTCGATGTAGTTGGCGAAAACAACAGACACTATAAGCCAATACAGAAAGCCCTGAGAACAATTGATATTTTATTCCGCATGATCCGGCACGTCTTTTCAAAACAATTTGGATCCTTAGGCACAATAAAGGACATGAAACAGCTGAACGAAAAAAAAAAGCCAGCGATATCTTGAGACGGTCGTCAGCCTGGCAGACACAAAACTGAGAGCCCCGTTATTTATTCTGCAAAAGCCTTACGTTTTCTAGTAGTAATATAAGTCTGATAAATACACATTTACATGTCTTTCTTTAGATGATTCCGTTTTTGTTTGCTGTATTCTTCTATAGATTTCATATAAAATAAATTAAGTATGTAAGCATTCTAATGCATGAATAAATGTAACTTGTGCATCTGGTGACGTCATTTCTGTACCCTCTATGCATCGTCTGTTGTACTGTACGCACAAGACGTTTCACATAGCCTACGGCAATTGCGTCCCTGATACAGCCTACACTATCTTTCCCGCTTTTACTTCTAACATATATATATACTTTTTTTAATGGATGAATAATATAGCACAATGCGGCCTGGTGAGTTAGCTTACTCGAGGAGGCAGACGTTACTTCCGTGATATTGTCACGTGGTAGTGACGGTCAAGAACACAAACTGCGAATGGCGAAACTAACTATTGGGTGAACCTGTGCCCAGAAAAGCAAGTTACGCTCAAAAACACAGCGTTAGCGGCGAACACTATCGGCGATCGTCGAAAATCTGATCTGCCGGTCAACCGCTTTGGCTTTTATACATCAGTCATCAAAGTTTCCAGAGTGCTCGCGTGTCTTCCAGGAAGTACTACACAGTTTGCGTCGCGCGTATAATCAGAGAACACAAGCTTCGGGGACAACAGACAACGGACAGAACCATCGATAACAATCCAGTAAGTTCCAGTCATGCAGGCGCGTCTTGCGCTCAGCGATAACTTTAAGTTGTTAGAGGGTGAAATGTAGTCCCCGAAAAAAAAAGGATAAATGAGTACACGTGTACTCATTTCAAGCGGCTAAAGGACAGATGAATTCACTGCTGCTCGGATTGAATTCCACAATTGAAAGATGCGCTCTCATTGAAAAGTCAACAAGTGCATCGTTTTTCTTTGATTTTAAGATTACTCCATGCATGTGATTTCAGCCTTTCCAAAAATCCACTTGCAGAAGCGAAAACTGCTAGCTCTTACAATATTTCTTAAAGGGACACTAAACGAAAGTGTTGAGCCGGGCAAGATTGACAGAGTATTCGTCCACAGAACACCCATACAAACTTAGAGAAGGAAAACTGTACCTTCCACATTGCAACAGAAATAAGCATAGTGGTGGCATTGTGAACTAAAGTATGCAACCGAGAGATGGCGCTAGCAGAATCAAAACTAATATCATCATCATTACGTAATGTTCGATATGGCCGCTACGTTAGCGGTTCGTAGGGCTTGTCGCGCTGCTCGCTCGCTGGTTTGGGGCGTTTTGTTACCGCTTTCGGGGCGGTATTCGTGTGTACTGTACTCTAACATGACTACAGATATTTTTATTATGTCGCCAGGTGACCGAGAGGCCTCAACTGGCAATAAAACACTTCAAACAAGTAAGCTTACATTGTTTATTGTCAATGGTGAATGAAGCAGTACATGCTCACAATTTTCGTACAGTTCAGGTGGACTTAATATTGTCCGACGCTGAGTTTACAACATACAGAAACACAAAGATGAAATCGAGCGAAGTTTTCTCATCGTGTTCGGCGTACTGTAAAGTAGGGAGAACGATGGTTCAGACAGAGATATTTATGCGGACGAACCGTCGTACTTGTATTGTGTACAGTGCTGCTTGACGTTTTATATACTCTGCATTCGACGATTTCAGCTAGAATAAAGAAATGAGCAGAAAATATAGCTGGTCAAAAATGTAGATAAGCTCGAGCTGCAATGTCCCATTGGTCTCATAACACATTGTCGAGAGGCACGTAGTATAGGGGGGGGGGGGCGCTACGCTAAATTTTACATCACATGTTTGCTACTCTTGATATTCTGCTGCACATTTAGTGTTCAGGTGCGGCAGTAAAGGTTTTGACACAAGTTGAGTACTCGTAGGAAAACCAGGGAACGTTATGGAGACAGCAGTGCTTAGAAGGACTTCTGCAAATATGTGTGAATAAACAAGGACACTAAATAAACATATAAGCAAGCCCAATTAATGCTCACAGATCCTTGGAAAATGCAATTTGCAGTTTCATGTTGAAAAAGAATATCGGTATATGTATTCAAACAAGGCAAAGAGGCTGCAAGGAGATGAACACTTCAGTTGAGTAACAGAGGTGACCAAGGGAAGCCTCAGCTTGAAGCCAACGAGTCACCAAGCAAACATATTTGTGAGGGCCGAGACGAAGACAAGTTTCCACGCTGAGGTTTCCCTTGCTCGTTCACAGTTGACTAGCTCAATGTTAAACTGAACTTATTCTGCGAGTACATATCAAAATCTTTTTGGGAGCACACTGTGCTCACGTTTGTCATCTGCTGTTTGAAGAGCAAGAAAATTTGCTTTTAGTGATTTCTCAAGTTTCTGAAGTGTGAAATAGGCTGGCCGGTTATATGAGGTTGCCTTTTCTAGATATATCTTATGGTGCAGGGCTAGCCTAGTTATTCATTTCATGCAAGCTGTATATGAGCCTCTTGTAGTAAACAAATGTAAAATAATGCGCATTTCCAGATATAAATCTAATCATAGCACTTGCCATGTTGACGTTACCTTAGATTTTGTCATGTCATATAAATATCTCGGTGTTCACATTACAAATAACTTAAATTGGACCATTCATATAGAGTACATCATTAGCAATGGTAATCACATGCTCGGGTACTTGCGGCACAACTTTTCCAAAGCACCGTCTACTTTAGAATTACAGCTTTACAAGACTAATTCGCTCGAAACTTGAATGTGCATCTGCAATACGGGATCTCAGTAGCGTTAATCTTATTACTTCACTTTAACTAGTACAAAACAACTCTACTCGTGTCATTATTTCTAATTATAACTGTACCTCAAGTATAATCTCAATGTAAACTAGCCTAGCACTCATTCCACTAGCTAATCGCCGCAAAGTCGGCGATTTGCTATTTCATAAAATTTTCTATCACGCCAGACTTCATGACGACTTCATATTGAGGCCTCAGTGCATTTCAAACTGCGTGAATAATCGCAGTAAAGAAGGAATTGATTCATGTAACACGAAATCTTTCTTTCATGCCCCGTACATCTCAGAAATGGAATCACCAAGTATCGTAGCCATCAAAGATAACAAAATTTTTTGCAAAACATTAGCTAACATTGTATAATCCGATGAATCATTTGTTACAAGAACTCACTGCACTTGTTTGTTTTACTCTACTACTTTGTAACCATTCCCCTCTTTAATGTCATGTGGCCCTGAGGGCACTTCGAACAAAAAATACAATAATAAAATGAAGAGTGACTGCCAGAGTTTCAGTCAACATGAAGTATAATTTCCTTAAAATTGCATTAAAATATCATTGAGAGCTTTTGATATTTTAAAATTCCTTGCATTTTATGTAACAAATTATCGTTGTGAGGGAGCATGTGATACTTTGTGGTATTAATGCGCGTCAAACTGATTTGCGAAGAGCAGATGAGAGAGCTTGTGTATTAGCAAGTAGGAACTTGCT